>NC_056725.1:535637405-535937405 GCF_019279795.1 Protopterus annectens | reverse complement strand
GAGACATCCTCAAAAGGTGACCTAAGGGAACCTTCTCCATCATCCAAGTCTGTGCCCTTGGTGAGGGACTCGGGGGAGACCAAGTGCCTCCTCTTGCATGTATGCTTGCGAGGTACCTCTCCGGTGGGAGCTTGCAAGCCACTTGTTCTTCAGGGGGAACCGTCTGGGGCTCTTTGAGCATGGGTTGCCCCTCTGGTAAAACAATGGGGACCGTAGACAGAGCCAAGGGTGTCTGGGTGGAGTCTGAAGGGGCAGTCAGGGGTCTCAATCCAGTGGAAAGAACCCCCTCTACCACGTCAGAGCCAGGCCCAATGTGGGGAAGCTGGCCCGACAAAGTTGGAGACAAAGAAAAAGGTTCCACTCCCTCGGATCTGACACCCAAGCTCCAGTTCCGAGAGTGGCTCGGATCCGAGCTGGTCAGATCCAGCATGCTCCAGGCAGCTGTCGGCATCGAGGAAGCAGGTACCATTTGCGCCGACCCCCTGACCAAAGCCAACCTCGGATCCGAATACTTCGAACGCGATGTTTGTATCTGAGAAGGAGATATAGGCTGGAAAAAAGGAAGCGAGCTCCCCCCTCCTGAGGGCCTGGCAAGACCCCCATCTGGATCTGAGTATGGAAAAACCTCCAATACGAAAAAACACAAAAAAAGAAGCAGCCAAACTGGATTATAACTCTTCTTTACTGAAATTCAAATCCTGGTACCTCGGCCTTCGCCTTCACATGGATTGTCATCATTTTACTTCAACCAGTATATATACACACCTCATTAAATTGCATTAATTAAACAATTAATCAATAATGAAATAAGTTAAACCATTTCAATTAAATACAAAAATCAATTTATACAATTATGTCAAATACAATACATAAATATAACTGTTTTAAATATTCCATGAACAATTAAATCTCTAAATTCATTCCGTTGGGAAACAAAGTCTTATAATTAATAATAAATTTGGATTCCATATTTAATAATTTACGCTGAAAATTCATATTAACTTCCCCCTGCCCCAATGGTTTAGCCAAAATACTAAATTTAAAACCAGTGCATTCCCCATCATGAAATTGATGAAAATGGCTAGCAACAGGACTGTCAAGTCTGCCATTCCTAATATCTCCTAAGTGCTCCATAATTCTTTGTTTTACCCTACGCTTGGTTTGTCCTATATACCATTTTTCCTCACAATTACATCCTATAATGTATATAACCCCCGATGAATTGCAATCAAAGTGATCTAATGCTTGATATAAAATCCCATTCATTTTATGACCATCCAAATTAATAATTCTATCACAAACCTTACATTTTCTACATGCAAAAGAACCTGCATTAATATCTTTTTCTTTTTTACCCTTGCTTCTAACCAATTCTTTCAAATTTTTACATCTAGTATGAGAAAAAATTATATTATTTGGAATTATATTTTTCAAAAAATCATCACTGGTAATAATGGGCCACATATTCAACACAATTTGCGCCGACCCCCTGACCAAAGCCAACCTCGGATCCGAATACTTTGAACGCGATGTTTGTATCTGAGAAGGAGATATAGGCTGGAAAAAAGGAAGCGAGCTCCCCCCTCCTGAGGGCCTGGCAAGACCCCCATCTGGATCTGAGTATGGATAAACCTCCTCATCATTTTATCCAGATCAGTGTCAGACAAGGACTGGCTGGACCTCGACAAGACAACGGACTCCGACCTGGCGGATCGGGGCACCGAGGCCAGAGAAGCTGAACGTGTTCCCTCCGGCTCCAGGGAGAACCTGAGAAGCTGAGGGGAGTCACGGATCCGTAATGTTTTTACGGGTGAAGGGAGGACCAGAGACCTCTTTCTCTTTTCCCTCGCCTTCGACTCTCTCTCCCTCTCTCTGCCCCTTTTCTGCTCCACTTCCACAGGCTTTTTAACAAGAGGTTGAGTCCCAGCCTGGGAGGGAGGAGAAGCCAGGGGAAGAGAGGATGAAGAGGCGGCCACAGCAGCCACTGTGACTAAAGCCGGAGACGAGGAAACTGTCTCTGAAGGGAGAAGGCCTTTGAGGGCCAACTTGGCCTTCATATCCTTAATGGCCCGAAGGTTGAAGCCTGCACATATACACTGCAGTCCACACTTAGATGGGTCAAGTCCAAGCACATGACACACAAAGTGTGGCCATCCGCAGGGGATAATTTATGGCCACACTCAGTGCATCTCTTGAAAATAGGCTTGTCAGCCATTCTATCAGAAGAGAGAAAATATTTAAAGAAAAAAGTTATTTTCTTCTCTCTTACAACACCAACTCACCACACACACACACAAGAAACACAGAGGGGAGGAGGGGAAGCAAAGAATCCACACAACTATAGAAACTAAGCTAACTATCCTAAGACACTACACCTTGACGCACCAAATGAGAGGAGGAGAAAGAGGAACCTATTCTACCACTACTTAATAATTTCTAAAGAAAAGAAATAGTTTAAAGGTTGTTTACCCACTTGAAAAGTTGGAGCTCAAGAGATCACGATGCAAAGCTATTCGCGGCAAACAAGATCTGTGTCAGTATACTCGGTACAGACTGCTAAAAGGTGATCTATGTCTGGCATACAAGACATCCTCTGATCAGTTACTGATAGATTTACTACATATCAGCAAGTTAAATGGCATCAGATATACTTGGTCTAGGGATCTAAACCTCTTCTGCAAGATAACAGTTTGGAGAGACAGGTATATTTTGCAAAGGATACTACTGCTATGGGATCAACTCACTATCCACATAAATCAAGGTTCATCCCTGTACATTTTCAACTGCAACTTAGATCTATGACTGGGAAACAGAAAATTTAGCCCAGGACTGCCTCCTGTAGTACTAATGGACAGATGCAGTTCCTAAATGCTTTAACCCATGCACTGTTCCCCTCAAATTATCTATGGTATGATCTCAGTTATTTTCATTAGAGGTAATATATAATTATCGACCATGGAACAGGTATAGCCAATCTCTAACCAAATGGAATAGGTTACTTTGAGCACAAAAAGGGAAGCTGGCTAGGCTTAAAATGTCTTGCAAACGCAGCTAATTTAGTACTTAACTATGTATGCATGAACTCATAAAATGGGATGGTACCTCTGCAACAAGCTGTGCTTGAACAGAGGAGAAGACAGGGATGTCTTCACAAAAGGAGGGGGTGTATCCATATTCATAAAGGATACCCACACCTCCAGGTTGGTGGCAACGCACGAAGCTTCGGAAACCATCCAGGTGCAACTAACCATAGGCAAAACTGCTCTACAAATTGTAGCATGCTACAGGCCACCCTCTCAAACTCAGGAACCCCACACAGCCTTCCTGAAGACACTGGAGGGTATAAATGTATCTCCAAACACCATCATATTGGGTGACTTCAACTACCCGAATAAGACTGGGAACATTACTCAAGCCCTAACTTTCTAGCCCAACGGTTCCTGGAGTTCATAAATTCAAATGCCATGGAACAGCTAGTCACTGTTCCCATGAGAGGAGAAAATATACTAGATCTCATTATCACAAACATGGGGACAAAATGCTCCACACCAGAAGTATATCCCTCATTGGTGAGATCTGATCATAAACTAATCTCACTGGAAATCCACATCCCGCCCCCACCCCAAACAAAAAAGACCACAGTGAAGAACTTCTCTAAAGCAAACTTCACACTACTCAAGACTGGTGTGGTATCATTCAAGGCCCCTGAGCCAGTGGAAACCACAACCCAAGCTGCAGAAGCCCTTACAAATGCCTTCTATGAACACCTCCAGGACTGCATGGATCAGGCAATCCCAAATAAAACCAAGACTCTTTCCACAAAGGGCAAACATCCAGTCTGGTGGACCCCAGCCATTAACAAACTTTACAATAAGAGGAGAAAGCTATTACATGATAGAACAAAATCCATAAAAGGGAAGTCACCTCTGATCATTATTAGTAAAAAATACGAGCACTCATAAAATCAACTAAGGCCAATTTTGAGAGAAAAATTGCCATGGATTCAAAGGACAATCATAAGGCCTTTTTCAGCTATGTTAGGAACTTGGGTGGAAACTCCCAGATATGCTCAGAATTAGTCTAAAATGATACAAAAATCACTGAACCCACAGACATTGCCAACATACTGGCAGACAGGTTCAGTGCAAACTTCACCCCCCTAAAGGAGAGATAACTATCCCAGCGGAGTGTAGCCTCCCAGACATCTCAAATGCGCAGGTGAAAGCTGCTCTCTCTAAAGCTAAAAACACAGCATCAATGGGACCGGATGGTGTCCCCGGCTGTGTGCTACATGAGCTAAATGAGGAATTAAACCCGCACATAAGGCAGCTGTTTAATCTCAGCCTTACCACAGGATACGTGCCCAAGGAGTGGCGTACGGCATCTGTGGTCCCACTCCACAAAGGCGGTGCCTCTACGGACCCTGGTAATTACCGCCCCATAAGCTTAACAAGTCTAGTCTGCAAAGCTATGGAGAGGATCATAATGGAGCTCATAAACAAAGATATAGGGGACTTGCAGACATTGGACCCGACCCAGTTTGGCTTCGTCAAGGGAAGATCATGCCTTTTGAACTTGGTTGACTTCTTCGAAACAGTCAACTCAAAGAGTAAGCATACAAAAACGAAAAACCAATAATCCAAAAAAGTTGTGTATGCTGTAGTACCGAAAGAATTCCCCCAAGTTAGTACACAAAGGATTTATTTAACCACAATCACGTTAACGCACTTAAATAACAAATAAAATTCGCGTTTTCGTCTCAAACAAACGAGACTTCATCAGACATAGTTCATTTATACAATTACTGTTTAAATACCATCTTAGTGATCCAATTAAACCTTTTTGCCAATGAGAACGCTTATTAAAAATTTAAACTGTCAAATCAGCTTGGTTGTACGTATCGTAATATTCATGATAGTAATGAATAATTAAAATAATTCACCCATATTAATAAATGTGGGCTGGAGGTAGTCCAGCTTATAATTGATGAGAATGAAAGAAAGCAGGATATTTTATACAAAGAAATTGAGGAGTTGGATATTTGTATCAAAAATGATCTGGTTTTTAGTATACAGGAAGAGAAAGAGAAATATTTAAATATAAGAAGGGACATAGATAGCAAATGTGAAGAAGTGATTCAGCGTAAAATGAACAAACTGAGGAGAGATATTCAAGAATATGCTACTGAAACTTGTTATCCTAAGCCTGTGTCTTATAATAACAACAACAATAATTATAAAAATAGTTACAACAATGAAAGGTTTGACAAAAGGAGAAATTTAAAAGATAAACAAGAAGAATCATGGTATGATGCAGAATTTCCACCTTTAGCAGAAAGGGATGTTGAGCAAGAACAATTTCAAATCAGAAGAGGAAATTTTCAGACACGGGGGGGGGGAGAAGGGGAAGAGGGAGATTCTGGTAACAGGTACCCCCATTCCCAGTAACCAGATTATTGAAAATCCTAGTAGCCAGACTATTGAAATTTATAATAATGATTTGATTAATGAAGAAAATGAGAATGAAATTATTTTTCAGGACAATGCTAAAAACAGTTTTCAAGGATTTTCCATATATAATTTTAGCAATATGACTCTCACCAAAGAACATTTTAAATTATTGAGTATTGTATAAATGAACTATGTCTGATGAAGTCTCATTTGTTTGAGACGAAAACGCGAATTTTATTTGTTATTTAAGTGCGTTAACGTGATTGTGGTTAAATAAATCCTTTGTGTACTAACTTGGGGGAATTCTTTCGGTACTACAGCATACACAACTTTTTTGGATTATTGGTTCTACGAAACAGTCACCAAGGCCATTGATGAGGGAAAGGCAGTCCATACAGCCTACCTTGACCTTGCAAAGGCTTTCTACACAATACCCCACTCGGGTATTGTAGAAAAACTTACCAGCTTAAATGTAAACCCATATGTCACAAGATGGGTTGCAAACTGGCTTAAGGACAGAACCCACAGGGTTAGAGTTGCTGGCGCTATGTCAGACTCCAAGCCGGTCACAAGTGGTGTCCCACAGGGCTCGGTCCTTGGCCCCCTATTGTTCGGCATCTACTTCTCAGAAGTACAGGCCAACATGGGAGGACTTTGTCTGACAAAGTTTGCAGACGACTGCAAACTGGGCGCCATAGTGGAAAGTGCATCGGACACGGATATCCTTCAGAAGGGACTCACGGAAACAGATAGCTGGTGCCAGAGCCATGGCCTGAAGTTAAACGCCAAAAATGTATAGTCATACCCTTCGGGAAAAACAAGGTAACCCCAAGCTACCATATAGGTGGCAATCCACTAAGCACAGAAGAGGTTATCAGGGACCTGGGGACCCAGGTTGACAGTGGCCTTTCTTTGACACTCACGTTGCTAAAGTGGTTAGAAAGACCTTCTACATTGCCCACCTGATCATGAAGGGATTCACATCCAGATCTAGTGAGGTCATTGTTCCCCTGTACTCTTCACTTATCAGACCAATGATCGAGTACAATGCCCCATTCGGGATGCATCTCACCCGACATCTGCAGCAATTGGAGAGACCCCAAAAGTTCCTCACCAAAAGGATAAAGGGACTCCAAAATCTGTCATATGCTGCCAGATTGAAGAAACTCCAGCTCTATTCAGTCGCATACCGTCTGCTCAGAGGTGACATGTGCCTGACATACAAGGCCATGTCCAACCCGGAATTAATGGACATGCTCCACCTCAAAAAATCCAAATCCACCAAAACCACTAGAGCAAGCGACTTAAACCTTAGCACGGATAT
The DNA here is from genome assembly GCF_019279795.1 of Protopterus annectens. Classification (NCBI taxonomy): domain Eukaryota; kingdom Metazoa; phylum Chordata; order Ceratodontiformes; family Protopteridae; genus Protopterus; species Protopterus annectens. The sequence continues at coordinate 535,930,631 of NC_056725.1, read as the reverse complement.
AAATAGGACATGCTGGAGGGATAGATTTATCACTCAGAGACTCCCTATGCTGTGGAATAAAATCCCGGTCCATGTGAGGCAGAGCACCTCGCTGGCTCTGTTCAAGAGAAATCTTGACCTGTGGATGGGAGATCGTAGGTTTACCCCGGGAATCATCTCTGTGTCACTGCTGGACAGAGGCACAACAAACTAATGGGCACAGTATTTTTTCATATAAGGGGTGGCGTAAGCCACAAAAATTTGGGCTAGGCTTATAAATGCCTTAGGGCAGATAGCCTAGTATAAACCTATGAACCTATGTACCTTTACCCTTTGTTATTTGCTTTATACATACTGTCACTGGCAAAGAAAATAAGGGACTCACAAACTGAATGATATAAATGGTATGGTAATTGAGAAAAGTTAAAAAGAAAGAGTTCAGTTTCAGCTGCCACAGTAGTTCACGTTTTTCTAAAAAATTAGGGATGTCTCCTTCCAGTTCCAAAAGGTCCACATGGTCAATAATTTGAAATTTAAAGCCAGTGTGTCTTTTGTGTAGCTGCAGGTGCCGAGCCAGTGCATTATTCTTGCACTTAGCTCTAATTTCAGAAACATTGCCAGAAATCCTTCTTTTAAGTCTCTTGAGCGTTTTCCCCACACACAATGCTTCACATTCATTGCAGCTAGTCCTGTAAACCACCTGCACTAAGTTACAGTCAAGTCCTTCATCAATTTTAATCATTTTCTTAAAATACAGGCAGAAAAACATGTCTCCCTCCTGTATGTGGTGACAAAAGACACAGTTGGCTCCACACTTATTGGTGCATGTATCCTGTGGTCTGGGCCTACCTTCAACCCAACTCCTGATGTTCCTGACCTTCCTGTACACAAAGGAAGGAGGTTCTCCAAGGATGTCCATTAAATATGAGCTTTCAGTAATTATGGCCCAGTTCTCTCTAATAACATTAACAATGCTATAATAGTCAACAGTAAAAGTCAAGATACAACTGTCTTTAGATTTGTTGTGCATAGATTTCTTTAATACCCTCCTATAAGGTCTGTTAGTGCTGGTGCATTTGTACTTTTTAGTTTAATTATAGATTCCAAAATCCTTCTTAACATATTGCTTTTGTATCCCCTCACCAAAAAATCATTTTCAAGTTCATTTCGATTCTTAAGGAAGGGATCCATTTTTGTGGTGAACTTAACATGGAAAGGGAGAATTTTACCAATTCGGATGACTGTAAGTTGGGGTATAGAAAATAACCAAGAGGGGGCTAGAATTTACTGGAAAAAAATTAGCAAAGGAACCAAGGTACTGGGAGCAAAATAACTAGAGAGGGAAATGACAGAGTGGGATGAGGCCAGGCAGAAGTATGGACTACAGGTTACAGACTGCCTTCTCTATTGGGAACTGATAACAACAAAGCATTGGCAAAGAGAAAGGGATGGGGGAGTGCTAAGTAAAAGACCAGCTGTGGTATAGTTTTGAATTGAGTCTAGAACAGAAGCTGCCGCTAAAAACAGATAATTAGTAGGGAACATAAAACACTGGATGGTAACTATAAGAACTAATTAAATGAGATTTGAAAACATTGCGAAGTGAGACTGGAAGACAATTTAGAAAGAAACACTAGGAATTCACCTGTATGGCTCCAAAGTATGCATGTCCAGAAGATTTAGAATTGCTGCCTGAAAGTGTTTGAATTGATATATTCATACCCTAAGTAGACTTTGAGAATTTGTTTTCAATTAGGCAGTAAATGCTCGAGATGCGATGGGAAAGAGAGAGGTAAATGGAAATGTTTTTGGGGAAAAGTGTAACCAGATGACTGATTTTTAAAGCTCATTACAGAGTACTTTGTCAGAAATGTTGGGAGGATAAATGATTGTAACTAAAGAAATGATTCATTTTAGTTGGGACATAAGATCTGACTCACCTACACATAGTAAAGCCAGTTTACTAATCATAATCTTGAACTACACAATCTTGAATATCAAAATTCCAAGATCATAATACTAAAAAAAAAACAAAAACAAAAAAAAAACAGAATGCTAAAGACCACAATATCAAACTTCAGGACATGCCACCTACTGGAGCCATGTTAGCACTTGTTCCTGGTTCCATACCACAGCAAGACCCATGTTAGCACTCATTCCTGGATTCACACTGGTAGTGGGATTCAGTATTCGAGACTTTTAGACATTGTTGCCCTCAGTGTTTTGGTCTTTTGATATTATGGTCTCAGGATTTTTGATCTTCTAGATTATGTGGTTCAAGATTGTGATAGTAAACCAGTAAGACCTTACTATGTTTAAAGCTATTGGCTCCCAAAAAGCAATTACTAGAAAATTTATTTAATTATTTTATTTTACATTTGTTGACTGGGGAAGTCTGGCCAGGCACAAAGATCCCTTTTCAGCAGAGGCATGGAGAAAACCTCCACTGAATATAGTACAATTAAAATATTTTAAGTTTACAATAGCACAAACTACAAGTAGAATACAACTAAACAATATTTTACAAATTGATAAAAAAGTTAGTATACAAACAATAGTAAAGGCTTCTAAGACTGCCATACTACATACAGATATATTTAATGAACTAACTACACAGTGAGATAGATGTTTTAATGCAGAATACTAATTCATCTGGAAAGGCTGGCTAGCAAAAAGGCTGCTTCAGTTTTGAGGTACAGTTGAAGTGGGTGGTAAAAGAGAAGAGTGGTATTGGTAGAAGGTGAGGTGGGTGATGTCTGAGTGATAGTAAATACCAGAATAGAGGAGAGCTGAGGGAGAGTACAAAATGAGGAAGAACTTGGCAATATGATGTTTATCTTGGAGAAGTATAACTACAAAGCCAGGATGCTGAAAGGTGTTCTTATAGATGTGTTTTGAAAGTTTATTGATTTTCAAGAAGCCTGAGAGTGGGTGGGAGTGCATTCTAAAGGGCAACTACAGAGTTTAAATATAATGAGACTCATGATACGTTTTGGGTTTTAGTAATGGACGGGAGGAATTTGTCTTTAGTGTGAAGAGCTTTAGTTGGTTGTTAGTATTGTATAACATTACATTTTCTATTCTTTTGTTTTCTTAATTCAATAATTTTTTCCATACAGGAGTTTTGTCTCATCTTGGTATACCAGCATATGGGCTGATTATAATTTTACCATGTTTTTTGTGATAATTCACTATTATAACATATACTTTATTAATTACAGGAAATGATGTCACAAATTTTAAAAAATTCCACAGCTATATAAGGGCCTCTTGTAAATCCATTGAAGTATTACTGAGGAAAGCTTTTAGCTGAAACCGGTCTAATCACCAGCTTTTTGAAGTTTAAAATAAACTTTTCTGTTTGACTCTCCAAGGTGCTGGCATTTTTTGTTTTTTGGATCAACCTACTTGCTTGCCGTGCACCTAGCCTAACTTGCTAGCTACATCCTTACAATTCAGTGGGTGGGAGTGCATTCTAAAGGGCAACTACAGAGTTTAAATATAATGAGACTCATGATACGTTTTGGGTTTTAGTAATGGACGGGAGGAATTTGTCTTTAGTGTGAAGAGCTTTAGTTGGTTGTTAGTATTGAAGCATGCCTTTTACTGCTGGATACGTATTAGGGTGATATATTACACTATAAGCTAGGTGTAACTGACTACTGATGTGGGAGTTCAGTCCAGTTGAGTTGTTTAAGGGAAGAACACTAATAAGTTCTAAAAGGGTGATTAGCAGCAAATCAAAATATTTTATTGTAGCACTGCTTCAGCTTTGTGTGGACATCTGTAGGTTAGTGATGATTAGGGAGAAGTATAATAGGATTGGTAGGAGGTAACTTTTGCTACGGATTCTCTAGTTTTGTCTGTTAGATCTGGTTTTGCTCTAAAGGACAAGCCTTTTTGTTGTTGTTTTTGTTTTTTAATAAAAGTTTGGAAGTGAAGGTCAAATTTCAATTTGTCATTGATGGTGACTCCTAAGAGTACAGACCAGTTCAACCAGAGTGTTATTTAATACAAGTTATAGTTTTGCTTTGGGAGAATGTTTTGGGGGTGAAAATCAGAAGTTTATTTTTTTAGGGCATGAGTTGTTTAGTCAGGATTTTATAGATGTAAAAGGATTCTTATGTTATTTCCTGTAGTTTTTGTAGGTTGGAGGTTCTGCAGATGGGCGTAGAGTCATCTGTATAGTTTTCAAGGGTGGAGTGCTTAGAACCAGTGTTAAATAGAAGAGATCCAAGTATGAATCTCTGTGGCATCCCTACAGTAACTGATAGAAATGATGAGTATTCTTGCTACCATTTGACTGCTTGGTATCAATCTGTTAAGAAGCTGTTAAACTAGAAGAGGAAGGCTGGGGGACAGACCTAAGGAGGCGAGTTTTAGTAATAGTGTAAGACAGTGTCAAATGTTTTGGACCGGTCAAGGAATAAGGAAGATACTAGGTTACCTGTATTTCTATTTTTATTAACGTTATCAGCAACATGAAGTAGAGCATAGTTGTGCTATGATTAGGACAAAATCATGTTGGGTGAGGGAGAGGAGATTGTTAGTGGTTAGACACTGCAATAATTGGCAACTGATACACTCTTCTAAGATTTCAGAAATTGGGGACAAGATGGCAATTGGTCTGAAGTGGGAGTAGTCGACAAAGCATCCTTCTTTGTGATGAGAAAGTGTGTGTGCTTTCTTCCAAATGGCTGGGATGTGGGATTTTAGAATAGACCTCTTTGGGGGTTGGCAAAATAATTAAGGTGTTAACCTCATAGACAAGAAGTACAGGGTTTAAGTCTCACTAGGGGAAACTGGCTAGGCTTAAAATGGTCCACAAGGACAGCTAGCCTAGTACTTAACTATGAACCTATTTATTAGTAAGAATACTGGATATATAGAGCTTCAGCTGCAATTTGTAGAAATTCAGGTGGAAGGCTGTCTGCAGCAGGGCTTGCAGTTGTTAGTTTTAGGAGACATTTTCTTATGGTAGCTTTACTGGCAGGTCTGGTGGTGAATTTTTCTCTGATAAGTGAGGCTACAGCATGAAGGACGTAAAAGTTAAAAGTTATTTGTGATTGTTACTGAAGTGTCTTGAAGGGAGAGAGTGGGTTATTCACTGTGGCCTAGGTTAAGTACATTGTGGACTGATGACCAGAACTGTTTAGAATTATTTTGGTCTGCCTGCTGCAAGTTAAAGTACTGGAGTTTTTTGTCATGTCTTACACTATATTTGGTTTTATTTGTTATCTATCCGAACTGTAGATGATTTTCCTGGGATTTATTGGTGTGCCCTGCTTTCCAGGCCTTGTCTTTAAGCACCATTATTACTCGCCTGCTATTTTTAAATAACCATGGTGCTGGATTAAGTTTAACATTTTACCTCCTGAGGGGAGCATGTTTGTACAGTGTATTGGTACAGGTTTTGTTAAATTTGAGGCTGGCTTTGTCTACCAGAATTTTTAACATACTCTAACTTTATTTAAGTGTGGAGATGAAACTGTCTACACTAAAATTGGATAGGTTAGACACATTCTTCTACAAGTGATGTTTCCCTGGGTTGCTTACAAGCCTGGTAGCAAAACTGGGCAAGTGAGCACTTGGTTGTCAGAGAGTGTGCCACTGTTACATATATTACTAGGTTTTGTCAAGACAAGCCAACTCAAAGTAGAGGCCTTACAGGAGGACTTGTTACATCTGGTTGGTGTATTTATGAGCTGAAAAATTTCATATAGATTAATATTGGTAGTGGTGGATGTCAGATACAATTAAGGCCCAGTCTATGTCCAAGTCCCTAAGTATGATAGTTTCTTGGGGTATACTGGAAGATTCCTAGGATATTATGTCTTCTGAAGTGCTGATATTACTATCCGAGTGGATATATAAAGCTATCTTACATACGGTTTTATAAGAGTTTAGCTTGAGTAAGGCAATAAGAATCTCTGTATTACAGAATGAAGGATGCATTTTGATAAAGTGATAAGTTCAGGTTATTTGAGTATAAATGTTACAACTGAAAAATGGAAATCAAAATCTAAGCCATCTGTAAATGAAGTACGGGATCTTCAGAAAAGGGAAGGAGCAAATTACATAGAAACAAATGAAGTCTGTAGGAACAGTACATTCAGAGTTAAGTTCAGAAGGAGTGAGTGTCAAGGTAGGGCAGAAATTCTGCAATGTATATGATGATGGAGTGAATGACAATTTGTAAAAAGAAGACCTGTATACTATATGAAAACAATGAAAGCAATGCCATTCAGTGGGAATATAGTAATTTCTCTGTTATATCATTGTTTGTTGGAGGATTCCACTGCTGCAATTCAATCTGGAAAATCCCTCATATCAGTACTGAATGGGTATGCAGTTCAGCAATATGTTGATTGAGGATAGAGTAAAGTAGTTCAAAGATGTCACTTGTCCATGTTAGGTACATTTACAATGTAAATCCCGTTGGTGCTGATAAAGCCTTATTTATTCTTTGGGAGTTGCTACTTGTGACGTCTCTGAAAATAGGTGTACTGAGTAGAAAGTGTCTTGGATCTTATTAGTATTACTGCTTCATGGTTTGATTCCACTAAGGAGGGCAAAAATATTGGGACAAAAAAAGAAAAAAAAAGCAGAGAGCATTTTAGTTAGCACAATACTGAGAATATTATTTTCTGCCTTCATACAGAAGTACTGGTCACGCTACTGTTTTGTACACCTCACTTTTCAGCATCTCTAGCATTCTATCACACACTGCACCTAACACTCTGTGCTAGTGGGCTGCAGCCACTACGAATATTTCTTTGGCCTCCTCATTTAGACTTCCCTTCTCCTCAATCACACCTCTCAGATACTTCTCAATTTGCAGCTTCTTCTAATTTCCCACATTTGCTGCCATGACAGCTGTCGTGTCTGTACTCCATTCAGTTTTGCATTCCATTCCTCCATCTTTTGCTGAAGGTACTGTTCAGAGTCTGCAGGGAATGCCACATCACCCGCATATAGTAGCTTTGTTGATCTGCCCCCTATAACTTGTTTGCTAACATAGTCCATCCTCTGTATGAACAGCCTTTAAGATCACAGCTGAACCCCGATGCACAACCACTCCCACTGGGAACCTTTCTTTGAGTCCAAACACTATCTGTACTTGTGTTATTTGATCCTTGTACACAGTCTCCATTTATTATACCAATGTTTCTGGTACTTTGAACCATCACAAAGCTACAGAGATCAGCTTTCTTTGCATCTTGTAAGATGCTTTCACTCAGACAAGGAATGGCCAGTTGGAAACTTTCCTCACCGAGTCAATTGTGCTGCATTCTGATACAAATCTGAAATGCTCATCTCCCATCTTAATTTTACTGTACTACGTATTCATTTATCAGTCACCTTCTACAGCACTTTCATGCAGTGTGACAAGAGTTTGATACTTCTATATTGCCCTTTAGTTGTGAGTATCCCATTTCTTCTTGTACACTAGCAGTAGCATGCTTATTCTTCAAAGATCAAGTTGGAGACTGTTTCTGAGGCTAGGAAAGTATGGTCACTCTAGTTCAGCTCACTAGCACCACATTCATAATTGTAGCAAGAACTTTAGAAGGATGACTAAATGGATAGATTCACTGATATTGATTTCATATTCTGGACAGCCTTTCACAAATAATGGCCTGCTCCAAGCAGGGCACAAAGTCTCAGTGCTAAAAACATCTTTATTGAATTATCACTTATGGCATAGGCAATCATACATTTATATAAATGAAAACAAACCAAATTAACATATTTCAGTTGCAAACATTATACATCACATATAATCTTCAATACAGTCATTGTCAATTGAACATTACATATCTCATTCAATTTCTGCCTTCACTTAAACCTCATTCCTCCTCCAAAATATTGCTCAGCATGTATTGCTCCCACAATTTCCATTTTTTCTATGTAATTTGCTCCTACCCTTTTTTAAAGATCCCATTTCCAGTTATTTTATCTCTTGTTACTATATTCACTACTTTTATTACAGCTGGTTTAGACTTAGATTTCCAATTTCTAGTAAATGATTTTTTGCCAGCCACCAAAATTAAACTCAGCAATGCCTTACTATGTCTAGGCAATTCCAGTTCTGAAATCACACTTTAAAAAATCATTTCCTTAGTCATACTTATTTCCTCACCCACTACTTCTGACAGAGTGGTCTGCAGGGAGTTTTTAACGTCTGCCAACTTGTTACACTCAAAAAAAAATGTTCCTAGTTACATCTTTCGTTCCCATCATGCCTCCAACATTTGCAATCTACCTAAGGGAAAGTTCCTTGGAGTCTGCATGGGTATAAAAATAAACTATGCAAACACTTCCAAACAAAAATCATAAATATTCTAGACTATATTGCATATTTGGGAGCCAAGGATATATCCTCCCATTGTTTCTTTGTTAATTGCTTATCCAGTCTCTCTCTTCAATCCTTTCTAACCTCCTCTGATTTATTCCTATAGCTATCATGAAATATTTTATATGCTCAACTAATCCTTTTTAACAGCTGCTTCTGTTCTAGATTCTACTAAAAACTCTACCAGTGCTGGGCTTTCACTTAGGATCCCTCTATTCCTTCCTCTTTGCCTAAATCTGACATCAATCCTTAATAGGGAAGGCAATCTCCTGCTTGCAGTCCAGATGTATTCTTGGCCTCTTCCCATTCTAATTATTTTTCCCTCCCTAATTATTTGCTCCCAAAATCTTTGTTCTTATGCCAATTTTCTCCAATAAATTCCAGCCCCCTCATGGCTATTCTATGTACCCTAATTACAGTCATCCCTATTGGCAGACTCTCCTTTCTCCATTCTTCTGTTGGCATAGTTCTTAAAATACTTTCTGCTACTTTGCAAATACAATATTCTGTATGGTTATTGTTATTCTCCTTAAGGATCTTCATCCAAATTCCCAGTATCTCCTTATTTTTTAAGGCCCCCCCTCCACTTCATCATCACCACCCTTTTCTACTTTGAATTGTAACTTTCTGCTTTTAATATGCATATGAGCCTTAACTGGGTAGCTCTGAAACACCCCTTCAAATCAGGCAATTCCAAACTACCTTGTCTATTAGAAGGATCAACCTATTGTCCGCTTCACTTTTGCCATCTCCCCCTCCCATATAAAACCTTTCAACTCTTTATTAATTGCTATCTATAACTTCTCCTCCAGATGATGATAATATGCCTGCTCTGTGCATAAAACTAAAAAGACTAAAACATTTTTACTGTTTATATATTCCTGCACATATCCATAAAACAGAGCTTCCAGTTTCTCAGTTTTTGTATTATCTTTGGTTTAGTCTCATCCCACATATCTTTAGCTACCATAACAGAATCCTTTCTAACCCATACTAGTACTTCATTTTGTCATGCCCCCATAAATATATATTTTGTTGAACCAATTCATGCGTGGGTAACAATTGCCTTTATCTTCACTAATTTCGTATCCTGAAAAGACCTGAAACTGTCTTAGAATGTTCTACAACACTGAAATGTCCTATTTTGGTTTTAGCAGGTACAAAATAATATCATCTACAAGTAAAGCCAACTTTTCTTGATTACTGTACCAATTATATCCTTGAATTTCTGAGTTCCTTATTTTCTTGCCAATGGTTCTAAATATAACGGAAACAACTGAGGTGAAAGAGGACAGCACTGCCAAGTAACTCTATTCAAACAAGACTCAGCAGAGAGGAACCCCCACTTTAGTTTTCACCTCCAATCTCTCATATATAATCCTAAATTAATCTTATTATTTAAAAAACAGCGGTAGCTGGTGTCGAGCGGCCTCAAACCAAAACTGAAATAGTATCCACAAACCAGATAGTATAGTGAAAGAGAACCTTCCACTGAGTCACTTCTAAACTGACCAAAAAATCCAAACTTCCTAGTAGGAATCACCACGCTGATACAAGCGATGTAGACCAGTAAAACCTTCCTGGATAAACAATTCCAAACTTCAAAGTAGAAATCACCACGCTAACTCTAGCAATGTGGAGCAATATATTCTTTAATCACAGTGAGCGCTTTCGCCATGCGGCTTCTTCAGACTGTTACACAATACTCAAAATTCAAACAGTTAACTTATAACATGTCCCCTCACCCCATTGGTTAAAAACGTCATTGCATATATTCAAACATTAAAACACATTAAAACACATTGCACCTGATCTTATACACAGGGCAAGCATATAAAAAACAAGCCGCTTCGTATTCAACCAAGCGGTGAAATCAAAAACAACATTCCATTATTAGAAATACAATACTTAATAGAATAAAAGCATAAAATCCTAAGTGGACATATTAAAAAAGTACATGTTCCTTGCCACGTTAGACCAAACTAATACCATAGTAACAGATTCCTGCAATCCAACTGCACAAAAGTACATATAGTCACTACTAGCGTATTAAAACTAACCTACATGTAATACGCTAGACATGTGTGCATGGTAGCAAGCTTGTACTTACTATTTTATAAGAATTTAGTCCACAGAAACCATAACATGAGGAGGAATGTTTCGTACACTGAAATTGTTTTTCAGGAAGATGAATGTGGGGATAGTACAGACTTACCCGCAACTAGGGGAGAGAAGGAGACTGCAGTGGAAGGAATAGACTCTCATGTTACCCATTCTATACCTGACCCTACCACCACAAATAATGTGAGGAGACCGGATGAAGTTGTAGTTAGAAGAAAGGTCCCGCAGAGCAATAATAATACCCCTTTCCCCATAGCACAGAAGCAATATCAAGGGAGAACAAGATCGATGAGCAGGGGCAGACAAAAGAGGAAAGGTTCAGGAGGCGAGCAGCAAGGGCCCACCTTGAAAAAGATGTGGGAGAGAGCGATGCTGATCGTGAATCTCTAAGAGAGTTTTAAATAAGTATGAGGAAGAGGTCCTCAACAAGGGTCTAAGCTTTATACCCACTAGTAGGGGTAATGTAGCTGACTCTATTGTTGATATCAAAATGTTTGTAAGGAACATCCAGTTGAAACTTGATTTTGGTAATACTTTTGAGCAACAGGACACTAGCAGGTTTAGAAGTAACAGTGTGTACATTCCTCAACTGCACCCATTGCTGGATGTTTATTCCAAGATTACAGAAAATGACATTTATAGACATTTTGAAAATACAAGGAATGTCAAACACAAACAGAATTTGAGTTTCAATCAGAGGGTAGCACTTAAGGACATGAGACATGATACTACTCTTGTTATAAGACCAGCTGACAAAGGAGGACCTATTGTCCTTATGGATTTGTTAGATTATAATAGAAGGATGGGAACACTTTTAGGAGAGACCTCATCTTATCTGAAAATAGGAATGGATGTGGTTAAAGAGAAAACCTTACAGGTTTACTATATGCTCGATGAGCTGCTAGCTTCTGGTAGCATTATAAAGGAACTGTATGATTATTTTAGAGTGAATAATCCCTTGGTCCCCATTATACAAGGACTTCCTAAGGTCCATAAATCGGCCAATGATCCACCCATGAGGCCAATAGTAGCTGGACAAGGATGGGTGACTGAACCATTCTCTATTTTTATTGAATTTCATCTAAGACCTTTAGTCAACAAAAATAAAGTTATACTTAGAGACAGCAAGCAGTTCCTATTGGATCTGTATGACTACATGAGAAAATTAGAGGATAACGCACACTATATTTTGGTTACATTGGACGTTGTTAGCCTCTTTACTATGATACCTAATGATTTAGGTGTACAACATATACAAGAGTACCTTAAGAACCATTCTGATTTTACAGATGTGAAGATAGATTTTATTGCTCTTCTTCTAGAGACAGTTTTGTTAAATAACGTCTTACAGAAGGATGGCGTGGCTATGGGCACGTCTTGTGCCAATAGCTACGCCAACCTTGTCATGGCACAATGGGAAGAGACTTTCCTCCTTAATACACTGCAGTTTCAAGAACATGTTGGTTTCTACCGCAGGTTCGTAGATGACCTTTTCTTTATTTGGAAGGGAGACGAAGAAGAGCTGTTGACTTTTGTGGAATGTATGAATAATTCAACTGGGTTCCTCAGGTTTACCCTAAACTACTCAGTAGAACACATATCATATCTGGATGTGAGCATTAATAGGCTCAGTAATGGGCTGCTCAATACTAATGTACACAGGAAGTTATGTTTTAGGAATACCATTCTACACAGGGATAGCATGCACCCCAAGCATGTGTTCGACAATGTGTTGAAGGGCCAGATAATGAGGGCTTCTAGGTTAAATCCTACTAATGAAGGATATGCAGATGAATTGAAAGGTCTGAAGACTAGATTCTTGAAGAGAGGTTATAATGAAAGGACCTTTGAGTGTACTGCCTTTGATGTTGAAAGCCTCAGGAGTACCAGAGCAAAACCATACTACTCTGAGCCTCTACCCCCTTCAGTATCGGACAACTGCTCTAGTTCTATTAAGAGCAGAGTTTCGATGTTCTATACTAAGGACTCGGTGGGTATGAAACAAATCTTGGAGAGGCATTGGGATCTCTTGATGTTAGACCATGACATAAAGAAGATTGTGGGGGTATGCCCAAGCATCTCTTACAAGAACCAACCTAATTTGAAGAGAATTTTGTGCAAACCCAGGAGTAATCTAGAGGTAGAGCCGTTTAACACACACTTGATGAACACTACACCGTGTGGTAGCTGCAATCAGTGCATGTACATCAATGAGACAGTGAGTTTCATCCATCCCACGAATCAAAGAAATTACAATTTTCACACCAAAACTTCATGTGGAAGCTTTAATATTATTTACATGGCGACTTGTGTATCATGTCAAGCGTTCTATGTGGGTAAAACCAACAGGTCACTCAGAGAACGCATCAGGGAGCACATTTACCACATTAGGACAGCATCGATGGTAAATGCCCTGGCCAAACACCAGAAAGAGAGAGGGTCTAACCATTCATTTACATTCTTTGCTATCCAGAAAATCACACCGAATAAAAGAGGAGGTGATATTGTTAACTTTACCCTGGAGAATGAGATGAAATGGATTATTAGATTGAGAGCAGATATGTACCCAGGACTTAATGATAAAGTGCAGGTCAGACCCTTCCTTCGAAAAAGGAGATTATATGTACCTAAACAATAGGTTCTGAAGAATACCTCAATAGTGTATTCACGTTGTCATTCATTCCTACACACCCCCCTGAGTTTGTCCCCCATTCTCTTGCAAGTATTTCATATTTCATTCACATCTTATATGGAGGCATTTTTGCACTCGGGTGTATGTTATACCCGCCTTGCACTTCATCTCCGAGCCTTGTGCAACACTTTTTCACCCTTTCCTTTCATTGTTTTCACCCATTTCCGTGCTTACCCTCTCGCGCTCCTTACCCTTTCCCTTTCTTACCCCTTCCTTGGAGTCACACACTCACACATCTCACTCTTCCATGCCTATTCTATCCCTCTCCTCTCTTTCCTTTCCCTGTATCACATTCATTCATATCTCTGGCCCCTGCCTCCCTGCCCTTCCCTCTCTGTCTCTGTTTTTTCCATCCCCTTTTGTTTCTGTCATACTCTTTCACATCTTTTCCTTCCCATTCATCCATTCCCTGTCACATCATTTCCCTCATACACATTAGCCAGAGCCTTGGCTAAGTTCTATTTACAGCTTTATCAACTGTCCTTTGTCAGGTCCGGAGTATGAGTTCATTACACTCAGGAAGCTGTTGTTTAGCTAAGCGTAGCATTCTAGTGTTTGACATTACCGCTGCTGGTTTATGATATGTCAAAGTACGAAGCTGGATTGACTTTAGACATGTCATTTTTTGCAGCGCATGCGCACAAGTACGTTCATTGTGTATTGAGCATGTAGCGTGCATTAGTTTAAATGGCCAAGGATGTATACTTTATACCTTTTACGTTCCGGCTCAGCCTTTTTAAAGTTTTTAGAAACAATGCATGTGGATGCTCCTTGCATACCCTCAGGAGATATTTTAGATGTTTACTGGTGTTGTGAGGGTAAGATTATTCCGTTTGATGCATTCGGGATATTTCCGTTCATTTTATGTAGTTTATCACTGGTTTTGTTTCATTGCTTATTGGTTAGGAGAAAGTAGAATAGTTATGCTTATGCATACAGTTCTACACTTAGTCCGTTTGAAGTGTACTTTCACTGCAGTACCCGGCCTTAAACACTTTAAGTAAAAGTGATGTCTCTTTAAATTCAAGCTGACGATTCAGTCAGGAACTACGTGCTTCTTTGTTTTGGTAGCGTAGCCGTGGTTAAGCATGAGCAGCAAGATTATCTGCTGCGTTTCAAGGTTTTAAGGTTTCTGTGGACTAAATTCTTATAAAATAGTAAGTACAAGCTTGCTACCATGCACATATGTCTAGCGTATTACATGTAGGTTAGTTTTAATACGCTAGTAGTGACTATATGTACTTTTGTACAGTTGGATTGCAGGAATCTGTTACTATGGTATTAGTTTGGTCTAACGTGGCAAGGAACATGTATTTTTTTAATATGTCTACTTAGGATTTTATGCATTTATTCTATTAAGTATTGTATTTCTAATAATGGAATGTTGTTTTTGATTTTGCCGCTTGGTTGAATACGAAGCGGCTTGTTTTTTATATGCTTGCCTTGTGTATATGATCAGGTGCAATGTGTTTTAATGTGTTTTAATGTTTGAATATATGCAATGACGTTTTTAACCAATGGGGTGAGGGGACATGTTATAAGTTAACTGTTTGAATTTTGAGTATTGTGTAACAGTCTGAAGAAGCCGCATGGTAGCTCACTGTGATTAAAGAATATATTGCTCCACATTGCTAGAGTTAGCGTGGTGATTTCTACTTTGAAGTTTGGAATTGTTTATCCAGGAAGGTTTTACTGGTCTACATCGCTTGTATCAGCGTGGTGATTCCTACTAGGAAGTTTGGATTTTTTGGTCAGTTTAGAAGTGACTCAGTGGAAGGTTCTCTTTCACTATACTATCTGGTTTGTGGATACTATTTCAGTTTTGGTTTGAGGCCGCTCGACACCAGCTACCGCTGTTTTTTGGATTACTTTATATTGTCTTTTGCTGGTGTGATACCACAAGCTCGGGGGTTATTTTTGATTCATTTTAACTTGATAATCTTATTATTTGTCGGAGGATGCAAATACTTCCATTTTCCTGTTCATAAAATCCCAACTTACTCTGTTGAATGCCTTCTCTACATCAAGGCCATCAACAACAGAGGCATTTTCTTACATTCTGCTTCCCTATGGATCAGCATTTTTCTATTAATATCGTCAAGTGTTTGCCTCTCTTGAACAAAACCACATTGATCCATATCTATTAATTTTGGCATCACCTTTACATTTCTTTTAGCCATTATAGACATAAACAGTTTATAATCATGGTTTAGAATTGAAATGGGTCTATATAAAGCTGGAAATTATGGGACTTTACCACCTTTAAATATTACAGCAACCATAGCTTTCTTTCAGGATGTTGGTGTTTCTCCTCATTTTAAAATACTGTTAAAACCTTCCATATCGTTATCACTTGTTAGAATAAACTCTCTGCTGGCAGGACTGCGTCTTTATTATTAGAGATGTTGGCTGCCTTCTCACGACCAGGTTTGGAGCATAAACACAATGTGCTCCTTCAATTAACATCTCCTGCTGTGTTATTTGAGTTGATATGCTTCTTCAATGTTTCATTTATTTTAATCAGCTCTGAGCATATTTTACTTATTTTTTCCTCTAGATTACTGGAAGTAATGTCTAGCACCAAAGCTGGGGCTTCAACTACTTTTTTCTAAACAACCTCAGGATTCTTCCCAGCCAGTGCTTTGCCCTCACCTTTTGTGGTTGATTTTCTTTCAGCTTCTCCAAATTTCCTCTTTGCTAGCATCCAGGTAGTGCATTTAGTAGCCAGTAACTGAAATTTACCCAAAAAGACAAATTCACTTGCTCTCTTTTCTGAGTTTCTGTTTTCACATTGGGAGAGTTGAAATTAAGCTGCTACTCACTGTGTAGTCATCTTGGAAGGCCAGTGTCAGTGCTAATTTCAAGAAAAAACTACAGTTGTTTAAGTCAGCTTACCATAACAGTAGATATTCAAATGATCACTGCTCCAGTAGCCTTAGATATATGGGTTAAATCCTACCAATGATATAACAGCCATTCAGCTTCCAAAGGTTCAGGGCATCTTCCATGCACCTAAAAGTACAGTTGTGTACCTACCATAAATGTAGATGTTCAAGTGTATTCACTGTTGCAGTCATTACAATTGGGTTATCCTGCTGGCAGGCTACCCGCAGTCAGCCCAAGTTCCAAAGTCTAGGTCCGGCATCGGTTGCCGTCAGCTCCTCCCTGATGTCAGTGTACCAGGGGTATAAAAGATGCAGCCAATGCCATTTTCTTCAGTTTTTCTTGCCCCAGATGTCAGGTGCCCCTATAATGGTAGGCTCACTAATGCCAAAAAGCATGTATACCCAAAAAACAACTTTTCCTTGATCTACAAGCAAATACACCACATAGGTTATAAAGAATAGAGAAGTACAGATAATTCCTAGCAAGGAAAAGGGGGATGGAGGGAGGGTAACCTGGACTGCAACAGTGAATACACTCGAATATCTACATTTATGGTAGGTACACAACTGTACTATGTTCATCGTGTTTCACTGTTGCAGTCATTACAATTGGGTTGAATCCCAAAGTTATGGCTGGGAGGCTAGAGCTAAATAGGATTAGGAGAGGCTATCAGGCCCTGCAGAACTGCAGTGGCAAAACCTGCCCTGGATTTAGAATAGAGAGGCAAGTGGTAGTGCTTTCTAAAAGTATGCAACTCCAAGTTGCAGCCTCTAAGATGTCTTTGGTTGGTACTCTTCTGAGGAAGGCTGCTGAAGTGGCTGCTGCTCTGGTGGAATGTGGCCTAATGCCCTTAGGCACTGATTTGCCATGCTGTGAATAGCAAAATAGAATGCAGTGGCCTATCCACTTGGAAATAGTCTGCTTTGAGATAGGCTTTCCTTGTGATCCTGCAGCATATGCTACTAGAAGCTGTTCAGTCTTTCTGAAAGTTTTGGTTCTGTCCAAGAAGAAGCGTAGCTGTCTGTGAATGTCCAAAGAATGTAGAAGTCTCTCACCCTTATTCTGTGGGTTCGGGTAGAAGATAGGCAAGTGAATTGTTTGGTTAAGGGCCACACTGGTCACTACCTTAGGCATAAATGTAGGGTTTGTCCTCAGAGAAACCCTGTCAGGATGGAAAATGATGAAAGATTCCACAGCCATGACTGCCTGTAACTCTGAGACTCATCTAGCGGAGGTTATTGCTAGGAACAGAGCTGTTTTCCAGGATAAGAATTTTATATCAGCTGCAAAGGCTAGCTCAAAGGGAGGCAGTGTAAGTTTTTCCAAGACATAGTTGAGGTCTCATGCAGGTACTGGTGCTCTCCTTGGGGGTCTTATGTTTTTGGCCCCTCTGAGGTACTGCCTTAGGAATGGATGAGAAAAAATTGGTGGTTCTGTATTGTAGTGAGCTGAAATGGCAGAGGCATGAATTTTAATGGATGAAAAGGAAAGGCCTTTATCCAGCATCTCAGTTAAGTATTGCAAAATCTGAGGAATATTTGGAACATTCATGTCAATACCTTGTGCCTGGTTCCAAGCACAGAATCTCTTCCATTTTTCTGCATAAGATTTTCTGGTGCTAGGCCTCCTGGCCTCCAAAATAACATCCATAACTGCTTTAGAAAGAAGAGTGTCTTGAATGGCTACATTATTCGCCATGCTGCCAGGTTTAGGGTCCTGAGTTGGCTGTGCAATATCTAACAGTCTTGTTGAGTCAATAAATGAGGAATTTGAGGTAGTGTCCAAGCTGGGCATTGGGACAAGCTCTTTAGGATTGGGTACCAGTGCTGGCAGGGCCAGTCTGGGGCAATCAGAATCATTTTTGGCTTCTCTTGTCTGACCTTGAGGAGTACCTTGGGGAGGAGAGGCAGAGGAGGAAAAGCATATACTGTTAGGTTTTTCCAGCTGAAAGACAGAGCATCCACTTTCCATGCTTGCTTGTGATAAGTCCTTGTGCAGAATCTTTGTAGTTGGCAATTGTGAGCATCTCTTTTTGATTGATATGTAGATGCATTTGACTTGCAGAACATGTGCCCTGAATACATCTTCCTGCCATATGTGCCCCCCAGGCATAATCTGAGGAATCTGTTGTCAATGTCTGCCTGGCTGTGGGTAAGGTGAATGTCTGTACCGTGTTGTGGTGACAGGCTTTTGCCCACCATCAAAAGTCCTGTTGCAGGCAGGGAATGAGGGTAATTATTGTTGCCAGGCTGTGGCAATGTTGAGTCCAAACACTTTTTAGATATCATTGAAGTTTCCTCATATGCAGTCTTGCATATGGAATTAGCAGAATACAGGATGCCATGAAGCCCAAAGCCTGCAGAATTTTTCTTGCAGATAACTGGGTTTTTGTGTCAACATTTTGAAATAAGTAGTCAGTTGTCTGTGTTTGTCTGGCATGAGATAAGCCATCTGGGCAGTTGTATTTAAGCTTGCACCCAGGAATATTATCTCTTGAGAGGGTACGAGTTTTGATTTATTTTCGTTTACTGTGTACCCTAGGCATGCTAGTAATGTTTTTACAAATGCCAAATGCTGTAGTAAAGTGTCCTTGTTCTCTGCTTGAATAAGACAGTCGTCCAAGTAAGGATATATTTGAATTCCTCTTTGTCTGTAAAAAGCAATCACTGGTGCCAAGCACTTTGTGAAGACCCTGGGCGCAGTAGATAAGCCAAAGGGCAGGGCAGAGAATTGGTAATGCACTGAGCCAGCTATAAATCTGAGGTATCTTATGCATGATTGTCTGATTGGGACATGCAGGTATGCCTCTTTTAGGTCTAAAGTCACAAGCCAAGTCTTCTTGACAGCATGGGCAGAAGCTGCTGCAGAGTTAACATTTTGAATTTTGGAATGTCCAGGAATGTGTTCAGAATAGACAGGTCCAGTATTGGTCTCCAGGTTTTGTCCTTTCTGGGCACCAAGAATAGCCTTGAGTAAAATCCTTGTCCCTGCTCTTGCTGTGGTACTTGCTGAATGGCCCTCATGTCCATGAGGGATGAAACTTGTTTTTGTGCCTCTGCCCATTGATTGCGTGGCAGGTCTGGCATAGCGTTTGGCCTTGGCAGGGTATGAAAATGGAACCTGTAGCCCTGGGATACGATATTTAAGACCAATATGTCTTGAGTGATCATGTGCCAATTTTGAGCAAAAAGTGCTAATTTTCCCCCCAAAGGAGCTGCCAGAAGATAAGTGCTTGGTGTTGGCAGGGGAAAGTCATTGAGACTGTTTCCTGTATGGCTGAGATTTTTCTTCTCCGCTTTTGGAGGTTGAAGCACCCCATTGTTTAGGTCTGTATGAGCCTTGGGGCTGTGATCTGCCTCTGGGGCATCTGTATCTACCTCTTTGTGGTCTGTCTGACACTGGAAAGGACCAATTCTTTGCAGGCCAGTTCCTGCTAAATCTGGGAGGCTGTACTTGTAAAAAATCCTTGACTGTTTGCATAGATTTAGCTTTGTCCTCCATTTTCTTCAAAACCTCTTCTGCTTTAACAAGGTATCATGTTGTAATGGAGCATCTAATAATTTTGCTTTAATATGATCAGGCAGATTCTGTTCTTTTAACCAAGCATGTCTCCTAATGACAGAACCTGTAACAGCGGCCCTGCAAGAGGCCTCTAGAGAATCAAAACCACATTGCAAAGTATGCTTTCCTACTTGTTCAGCAGCATGCAATAAATCCTGCATTTCTTTGTTTTCTGCACATTCTGAATTTGTCAACATTTTTTGTTTAAGTAGTGACATTAGATATTGCTGATATTTAAGCATATGAAATTGACAATTTAAAGCTCTTACAGCCAAGGTAGCAGAAGTATAAATCCTTTTCCCCCATCTGTCCAGAGCCCTTGAATCCCTATCAGAGGGTATAGGGTTTTTTGCAGTGGACGCCCTGACCCCTTTGGGACCCTGAGAGATAGTTTCTGGGTCTGCAGCAGAGTTTTTATAAAGACATTTATGAGAATCAGGAACCCTATAGTATCTGCCTGGCTTAACAGGAGCTGGAGGCAAAGAGTCAGGAGACAGTCCGGACTCTGAAAATACATCATCTACATTGTCTAAAACAGGAGGAATAGCAAGGGGCTTGTGCTGAGGTAATAAAAGGAAGTCTCTGAGCCTTTTCTTGGATTCTGAGTAATCTTGGCTCTCCTAGTGGAAATACTCCCTCATAGTATGCAGAGTTTCCCCAAAGGAATAATCCTCAGGAGAGGCTGAAGGAATAGATTCTTCAACATCAGAATCCTCATAGGGAGGAAGAGAATATTCCTGGTCAAAAGAGGAATCAAAAGAAATGGAAACCTGATCTGAAGATGCATATTCTATCTCTTGCCTGGGCCTCTTATCAGGTGGGAGATGGGAACCCCTGATCAAAGTAATTAGGTCTTCGGCCATTTTAAGCATTTGTTTTTTAGGCATGGAGTCCTGTCCAAGAGAATGCTGTACTTGTTTCTTTGTCTTTAGAGCTGCTTTAAGTCTTTGCCTTTGAAGCTGAAGTTGGTTTTACATATAACTGTGTAGGCCTGAAAACACCCTTAGAAGCCAGTGCCTGCTCAGCGGCTCCGGACCCATCTGAGGGAATAGTATCCAAGTGTCCAATACCTTGAATTTCCAGAGGCCTAGTCGGCTCCACATGGGAGTCAGAAGCGGCCTGTGGCTCTGAGGTAGCGGGCGTCAGGGGCTGCGAAAGCACCTCACTGAGAACCGGCGACAGGCCTAGCAGAAGCCTCGCTGTTGGTTTTGGACCTTGGATGCCTGTCCTTTTCTTTGCGCTTTTTATAAACTCTGGTAGTCAGTTGCTCCAACGGCATTATATAGTTAAATCTTCTTTCAAAATAATGAAATGCAAAATCCTACCGACGCTTAATAGTGCATGGGTTAAATCTAGCAGAAAACCGACAACTATCAACGTCGTGGTCAGGGCCTAGGCAAGGAATACAGTAAGAATGAAAATCCTTAAGAGGTATTTGCTTCCCACAAGAAATACAATTATTAACTTTTTCTGACATCGGTCTGGAGCAAGAAAAAAGTTTCCCCAACGGGGTTTTTTGTTTGTGTCTTTCGGCTTTTCCCGGTATGAGGTCGCCACAGAGGAACTCCGGTCCGCTAATGATTGGTAGTTGATTTTTACGTGTCGAGTTACCAGCCCTGACACACAGTCTTCAACGAAGGTACGCCCATTCACGCATATCTCCACTCATAAGACACTCTAGCTGAGAATCGAACCAGACTTCGGATCTGAAATTCGAATTTGAAAATCTCAGGAGTCAGTCGACCAGCACTTGCGAACTGCTTTTGCTTCGGGCACCACGCGGCAAGAAAGACTGAAGAAAATGGCGTCTGCTGCATCTTTTATACCCCTGGCGCACTGACGTCAGGGAGGAGCCGACAGCAACCGACGCCAGACATAGACTTTGGAACTCGGGCCGACTGCGGGTAGCCTGCCAGCAGGATAACCCAATTGTAATGACTGCAACAGTGAAACACGAACATCTGTCTGACAGCTCAAACTGAACTGCCTAAAAAGACAATCCAAGGTTCACACCACCTGGTGGCTAGCCTGCCGCAGTTATTCTTCCATACCACACACTTGCATGCACACTCACACCTATGGCCAATTTAGAGTGTCTGTCTCTCTTTCTCTCTCTGTCGCTATAGATATATATATATATATATAGATATAGAGATATAGAGATATATATATATATAATATCTATATATATATATATCTATATATATCTATATATAATATCTATCTATATATATATATATATATATACGCACACACACACACATACATACATATATACATACCTAAACACATATACACACACACACACATATATATAGATAGATAGAGAGATAGATATGCACACACACACACACACACACACACACACACACACACACACACACACACACACACACACACACACACACACTAGCAAAACAACAAAAATAACATACTCAAAAAAAAGTTGAGGGGATGGAGGGTGGGAGCAGCTACTGCAAAGTAATCATTTGAGCATCCATTGTTATAGCAAGTTTGTTTACACAACTGTACTATGTTCATCATACTGACCACTGCTGCAGTAGCCTTAGTTATAGGGGTTAACTGCCGTAGCTTACAACATTTGAGTGGAGGAATTGGTGGTTTTCTGTCCTATGGTCTCCATTTATAGGTTTACACTAAGTTAGTGACCACGGCCTTTATAAACCTAGTTGTGAAACCCAACAAGTTTTGTCCCTGAATATCTTGGATGCCTATATGGTGGGTTATGTTAGTGATGAGGTTGCTAAGGGTTATGTGTGGGGGAGAAGTACAGTACATTAGTTTGAGATTAGTTTACTTCCGTCAACTTCTGTCCACCGGGGTCAGGGGTGCCAGATCAGGAGTGAATTTGCAAGTTCCCATCCAATGATCAAGGATTCAATTGGATAGGGTCAGGGATGAACTCTGCTTCACATAGATGAGAAGCCTATTCCATAGTGCTGGGATCCTTTGAGACACACATTAGTGTCTCCAGCATGTTTTATTTATGTCACAAGACAAAGTTCAAGTCCTTGAATCTAGTGTTCCTGGTTCGGATGTGCAAGAGAGCCATCAGAACTGCGTCTGATGATGCCTTATATGCCAGGCACAAATCACCTCTCAATAACCTGCAGAAGACTGAGTACAAAGATGGAGCCTTAAGGTGATCTGTGGAGGGCAGGATATTCATACCCTGGATTCTCCTGGTGAGGAACCTTTGAGGGCATTCCAGCTGCTGCATGTGACTGGTTAGGTACATTCCAAACGGGGATCTGTACTTAATGATGGGTCTGATAAGGGCTGAATGGGGTGGTGCTACAACTTCCTCAGACCTGGATGCCATACACTTGCTTATGATGTGGGGGACACAGAATGATTTTCTTAGTATCTTGACTCATGTTGGTCAAAGCAAGATTACCGCCTACATATGCTCCCAGATCCCTAACTACTGGGTCAAATCTTAGAGGTGTTTTACTGATGGAGTAATTAGCTTGGATGGACAATTTCCCAAACAGTACTATATTTCACTTCCTCACATTGAGTTTTAATCTATGGATTTAGCACCAATCATCTGTTTGTGTCAGACTCTCTTACAAGATGTTGCTGTAGTGGGGAGAATCTATGACAGTTTCCAATTTACAGCCATCTGTGAACTTGGTAAGCCAGAGGTCATCAGCATTAGCCTTGACTTTAGAGAAGTACATGCCAAACAGGAGTGGGCTCAACACACAGCCCAGGGGTACTCAATTGGTGACCGGTCTCCTGGTGGAAGTAGGCTCACCAATCCTGACTTCTTGGGTCTTACATGAGACCCGGCCAACCAGCAATCCAGTGAGTTATGCATGGATTTATACCTAGTTTTGAACGTGTGTCAACAATACCTAAGTGGGATATTGTATCAAGCCCCTTGGTAAGTTCAAGGTAGACAGTATGCACCTTAATCATCCACAGCCTTGCTGACTCTTTCATAGAAGTTTACCAGGCTGTGTAAGCAAGCTGTTCTCTTAAAGCCAAACTGGAATGGATCCAGCATCTGTAGGTTGCTAAGTTCCTAGATGATCATTTCCATGACAAATCATTACATGGTTTGCATATTAGACTTGTCAGCCAGATGGGTCTGTAGTTCCCGAGGTCAGATGATAGTCCACCCTTATGGACAGAGATGACTGCTGCTGCTGCCCTCCATTCACCAGGTACATAACCTGTTTTGAGGCTGTAATTGAAGAGTGCCTCTAGTGGTCCTGCTAGGTCATGTTTTAGGCTAATTAGGAGGCAACTGGCATACTGTCAAGGCCCACTGGAGCAGTGTTTTTGGCCTTGGTGAGTGCCACCAAGACTTGCTCCCTGTTGGTAGTTGGGCGATATGCTAGAAGGGTTTTCACAGAGGGTAGTAAGGGGTGAAGTTAGAGCTAAATTTATCAACCAGCAGATTCTTTATGTCACCCTGGTTGGTGAACATTGTGCCATTTACCATCAGTTCTGCACATGGCTGAGTGTCACCTTTAAGGTTCCTGACATAGCTGAAGGAGGCCTTGTGATTGTCCTTAGCCTGGGAGGCTATCCTTACCTCATAACTGGCCTTAACATACTTTATTGGATCTCTTAGGTTTTTTTGTTTAATTGAATCGGAGAGTTCTTGTCTCTTTCTGACTTTGGCTATGATCTTTTTCTTTTGTTATATACCCTGTTAAGGTTAGGATTCCACAAGTTGGGGTTTATTTTTAGCGTTAGATTTGGGCTTACTTCTGGTTGGTATGTCAGCTTAGATGCAGCCATTTAAATGTTTGCACAGGGTTTCTGTGACTAATTCTGCAGAGGTAGTTGCATTATCAGGATTTACGGGAACAGTAAATTTTGACAAACTGTCACTTACGAGGATGCAGTTTCCTTTAGAATAGTTCCTAACTGTTACAGGGTTAGTTGAGTTTTCTGGGTTGGTTTTTATTTTGATGGAGACAGCTTTGTGGTCTGACCTCACCAATGAAGATATGACAACAAGGAGGGGGTGCACTGCTCTCTCATGTTGGTGAGTACTAGGTCTGGTATGTTTGCTCCTCTTGTTGTTGTGTGCATTACATGTCCCGAGCTGTTCATACTGATAAAGTCCAGGAAATGTTGTGCCTGTGAATTAAAGGCAGTGTACATTCCCAGTCATTAGATTGGTAGTTGAAGTCTCCTAAGAATAGGGTATTTGACTGAATGTTAAGAGCCTCTAAAAGGTCTAGGTACAAACTGTGGGCTTCCTTGGCAATAGAGGGTGACCTGTAGCTGGCCATGACATGGTAAGGAACCTTGCCCATGGAGACCTGGATGAGGATGAGTTCCAGGGCACCATCCTATTAAACCAATCTGGAGTTGTATTTGTTGCTTATATAAATCAAAACACTTCCACCTCTTGCCCCTGTCGGTGTTGTTGGTGG
Source organism: Protopterus annectens (assembly GCF_019279795.1). Taxonomy (NCBI): domain Eukaryota; kingdom Metazoa; phylum Chordata; order Ceratodontiformes; family Protopteridae; genus Protopterus; species Protopterus annectens. The sequence goes on along the minus strand of NC_056725.1, from coordinate 535,905,616 downwards.
TCTAAATGTATGAAAAGTACAGTGACCTTGCATTGCCAGAGTACTTTCTGTGGCTTGAAACCAAGGCTCAGTAAAAGCACAGATGTCTACATTCTTCAAGGAAAGGACAGCTTGTAGAGTGAGGAGTTTCTTGTTTAGGTTCATTGCAGTGAGCAGTAACATCATTAAGGTTCATAGGTAGGTACTAGGCTATCAGCCCTGGGGCCTATATAAGCCTAGCCAAAAAGGTTCCTTGGCTTTTGCCACCCAAGAAAATTATTTTCCTGTGCACCTGTCAAGCAGTGCCACAGAAGTGATCCCCAGGGTGAATTTTCTATTTTTCTTAAAGAGGGCCAATAAGGAGCTTTGCTTGACATGAATGGGTAGTTTGTTCCAGAGTATGGGAAGTCTCTGGGACAGGAATCTATCCCTCCAGCATGTTCTGTTTATTGTGGTGACAAGGTTTAGGTCCCTGGAGCGTGTGGTTCAGAGAGATTGGGATTTCTTTAAGTGTAGCATGTCCAACAGCTCTGGGTTTGACATAGCTTTGTATGTTAGGCAGAGATTGACTCTGAGTAGGCGATATGTGATGGAGTAGAGCTGGAGTTTTTTGAGACAGTCTGCATATGGCATCTGTTTGAGGCCAGTAATCCTCTTAGTGAGGTATTTATGTGGCCTTTCCAATTGTTGTAGGTGTCTTGTGAGATACATGCCAAATGGGGCATTGTACTCTATAGTGGATCTGATGAGGGATGAGTAGAGAGGAACAATGACCTCCTCTTTTCTAGAGGAGAATCCTTTTGTGATGAGGTGTGCCACGCAGAAGGATTTCCTGACTACTATGAAGATGTCGACTACTGTCTACCTGTGTCCCCGAGGTTTCTTATCACACTTTCAGTGTTTAGTGAGCTACCGCCTATGTGGTAGTTCATGGGTACCGAGTTTTTCCCATAGGGGATGACAATGCACTTCTTGGCATTGAGCTTGAGGCCATGACTTTGACACCAAGCGTCTGATTCTGTGAGGCCCTTGGTAGAATGTCTACATCATTAGGTGATTCTATTATGGCTCCCAGTTTGCACTCATCTAACTGCTTGCTACTATACAGGGAACTGCTAACTGCTGCTGTGTGGTAAGCAGCTCTTCGCAAATGAGCCTAATTTATAGCAGACAGAAAAAAGCTGAAAACTACCTCCTGTGCCTCTGGCCAATACACGGCTACACTTTGAGCTGTCTAGAGTGCTTCCCAAATCAAAGAGACCTTCTGCCACAACATGGATGACCCTGGAATTTCTTAATGTAAAAGTACAGCAAAAGTAGCTTTCAAATGCAAATTAATAACAAACAGCTACCAAACAAACAAGTCCCTGGCTAATTTGCCATTCTGCAAAGTGATTTGGAAGCAAACAGAACTGGAAAAAACACAGAAATGTCAATTTTTGTCACAAAATGAAATAAATGTTTTCAAAAATGCACACAAACAGTAGCAATCATTGAAAAAAGCAAGTACAAGTGCAATAAAACAGGAAAATATTCTATCTTAGCCTGGATGGCGCTGGATGCAGGAGAAACACTTAGAAAGAATTGCTGAGCTCCAGGGAAATGGGCAGGGAGCCACATAAACATGCCTAATTTACAACAGACAGAAAAAAGCTGAAACATACATCCTGTACCATCTGGATAATAAACAACTACACTTTGCACTCCCTGAATGAGGGATGAGTATTGAATAAAGCAAGCACAAGTGCAATAAATCAGGAAAATATTCTATCTTAGCCTGAATGACTCTGGATGCAGAGAAAACACTTGGAAAGTGTTGCTGAGCTCTGTGGAAGTGAGCTGGCTGACATGAACCATCATATCTGTCAGACTTCGAACATGGTGATTAAAAGCAAACTATGGATTATAATGACAACCAACGAACAGAAACACTGCGTTTTTTATTATACTGTTACAGCATTCAGAGTACTTCTCAGTCAATTGTATTTACTCATAATAGTGGCATTGCTCATGGAGAAGATTATCATATTAATCCTATGACTACATTTTCCTCAGACTACAGATCATAAACTGTATCCTGTGTCATTAATACAGAGGCTGACAATACAACTACTAAAAAGGATGACATGCTTGGCTGCCCTTATCCACAGGCAAACTACGCAGTCACCTAGAACTCCATTCATCTAGGAGCAGTTTTCTGAAAGTTATTTATTTAATTTAAAGAAATATTATTGTGTTTCTTTAAATGAATAAATACATAAATATCCTGAGGCTCCCATGTTCAAAGCAGCCATGGTGCCCTATGACAGAGGTTTAGCGTACCTGACTAATCAGTTTGCAGGCTTTCTGCTTCATCCCACCCATGAGCTAGAAAATGAATCAGATAGGTTAAAAGTCTCTCTGATTAATCCACTATGTAGATCATGTGTGGAACACAGCAGAAAACTGAGAAATTCTGAATGCTTAAGGAGATGCAATAGTCGTGCTGAGAATATCATCAGGAGTCCATAATCAGCAGCACCACAAGTTTGAAGTCTGCAGGAAAATGCTGTGATCAAGGTACAGCTCATGGCTTGGACTGTAGAAGGTAATTTTTTAAATTTCAGCATGAATACAAATATTAAACTATGTGTGGCTTTGCAGGATGAATGACTGTGTGAAGCAAATTAGAATACTTTAATATCACTGGCTAGCTACTATGTGCTTGTGTGAAAAGCACTGAAATAAATTACTGCAGAAATTTTCTAACAATTATTTTATTACACTCACGAGATATACATATATATAAATATATACATACGTGTGCGTGTATTTATGAGGTATACATAGTCAACTAAATGGTTAACATAATTGCTAGGAAGAGGAATCCTGTATTTTGCTCTGGTTAAACAGTCATATTCTCACTTTGAAAGGCTGATATGCGTTTATGTGAATCAAGATGAAATACTTTACCTTAGGTACTGTTTGCATGAAACAAAGATGAAATGCTTTACCATGGCTGTTTTTTGTCATACTCAGACAGTTAACGTATGTAGTCAACAACATGGCTATAACTTCATGGTAAGGGTGCTGGATGAAAAGGAGTTGAACCTGCTGTCATTTACTCACATAGCAACAGCTATGTCTTTGCAGGACTAGCATATATTTGTGTGAGGCAAACTGGGATAATTTACTGTGACTACTGGCTGTGCAAAACAAAGATGAAATACACTACTGTGGACGTTTTTGTTACCATAAGACATCTGATGCATATACAGTCAACAAACTGGTCATAACTGCTTAGAATGGGAGCTATTTGAGGAAGAAAGTGGCAGATCTTACTGTCATTGTTCATTTTAAACCATCAATAACCTGGCTTTGTAGGCCTGCAGTGCATTTATGTGACATAAGTTGGAATACTTTACTACACATAAACACACAGTAGCCACAGTAAACTTAAAACACATTATTGTGGCCATTTTAACACAATCAGACATCTGAGGTGCACACAATCAACAAAGTGTTTTATAGTTGCTGAATATAGGGGCAGTGTGTGGATAAAAGTGACTTACCAATGCTGTTTTATCATAATTAAACAGTCACTGATCTGGCTTGGTAGGAGGACTGTCAGTGTACTGTATTTGCCAAAATCAGTGTAAAATGAAAATTGCTGTGACTTATGTACCTAAGCTTCACAAGCTGGTCATAATATTTCCACTTTCAATCACAGACATACCTCGGCATTGTACACAACAAATGGCCATCTTTGGAAGTCTGTGCAGGATGTCTGTGAATGTGATCACTTGCAAAGTGATGTAGGAGTAATGTTGCCATCTGACAGTATTTGGCTCTTTGGTTGAGTTCTTTGCTGTGGTTCCTTCTTTGTAAAGTCTGCATGTCCTTCTTGTTCATGCATAGGTTTTATCCAGGTGCTCTGGTTTATGTGTAGAATCCCAAAGAGCAGCCATAAGTCAACTGGCATTCTTCCGATCTGCGTGTATGTAACTTTGTAGGATGGCACAGTAGTGCAATAAGTAGCACTGTTGCCTTACAACAAGACATTCTAAAGTTCAATTCACAGCTGGGGGAGTTCTGTGGAGAGTATGCACGCTCTCCATGTCTTTGCATGGGTTTCTCCAGGTATACCAGTTTACTTTAACATCCCGCAGATGTGCAGTAGGCGGGCTGGTGATTCTAAATTGTCTACAGATGTGCATGTACTCTCTGTATATTTGAGCATTCTCTACTTGGCTTGTAAACATTGTAAGCAACATCAGCTGTTCATGGGGTCACTAAAGAAGTCAGACGTGACTCAACAGTATTCATTGGATGGAAGAGTGGAAAATCTGATAGTATGCTGCAGAAAGGAAGTCTGTCTGTTTGCAGATATGCACCTAATGGCTAGGCTGAGTATCCATCCTTCACAGAGTTACAGGAACAGCACAAACTGCTTACAGATACTATAATGCTGTTAGCTGTGGGACATCAGAGCTAATGTGGAGAATGATGGGGTACCTGCAGGGGTATAACAAGGAGTGGTTTGAATGAACTGTACCAGTACAGTGACTTTATTGGATTTTTGTGTAAGCCATGGACTGTCAGTAGCAAACACTACATTAAACACAAGACTGGGCTTATACCTGATACCACAGCACCTTGAGCCAAGTTTCATAACTGACTTTATAGTTCTGTCATAAGAACTAAGGCTCTGTGTTCTGAACACTTATCTCTATGTATTTTCCAGGAGGGTATAATTCATGTGAACAAGTGGTGCTTGGATTAGAGCCTCAAACTAAATACCAAAAAATGTAGCGTTGCATCATTTAGCAAACCTGGACAGTCCTGCTCCTATTACATACATGATGTCCCCCTAAAAATTGACTAAGTCATTAGAGACTTTAGCACCTTCACTGACAATGAACTATCATTTGACCACTGCTGTTAGGAAATCCTTTTATACAGCCAGGCTAATCACCAGTAGCATGTTAAATTATCGTTCCACTCTACTAATTTCTTATCAAACCAATAAATACCCCGTTTGGCATGCACTTATCTAAGTATATGACCCAGCCTAAGAGACTACAGCATTTCCTTGCCAAAAAAAAAAAATCAAAAGCGTGTCCTCCATGAGTTACACTGGCCACATTAAAGAGCTATAATTCTTTTCCAGTTCTTACTGACTATTGAGAGAAGATCTCTGCCTTGCCTGCACAGCCTTGAAAGATCTAGTCCTTTGTATCCTCCTACACATTTATAAATCTAATACCACAATAAATACCCACTCAAAAGACCTAAACTTCCACCCCAATCCTGATTCAAGATGTACTAATTTTTACTTATATATATTTTAGACATGTCATCAAGACTTTCACCTACATTCAATGCATATCACAGACTCCCTAACCAATAAAAAATACTACTCTAAAATCCTGTATCAGCCCTGATTAAGCTAAGCAAATACCCACAAGGCATGCAACAAAAAACAAACACAACTCCAAAATATGTATGCAAACGTAAATCAACCCCAAGACATCAGATCATCATGTATTCCATATTTACATTCATATATCTATCTGTATCTATATGTACACACACACACATACAGGCACATACTCATGCATACCTATACACACACTATATATAAAGATGCTACTTTTGTCAAACAGCGGTTTTGTCAATATTTGTTTAGTAGACACATTTTGATTGACTAAACAGATGGTCAACAACTGTGCGATCTCAAAGTTGGACACCCCCTGCAAAAAATGTTTTCTTTTTAATTCTGTTTATGGTTTTTGCACGTGGCGAGCGTGTGTGTGTGTGTGTGTGTGTGTGTGTGTGTGTGTGTATACATATATATATATATATATATATATATATATATATATATATATATATATATATTTTAACACAAATGTGCTTTCAACGATACAATTTTTTTTTTGGATTACTGGCAAAAGATTTATCCAGGCTTCTTTAAGCTATTCTGGAATGTATTCTCCTTTGCTGCAGCACACCATCCAGAACAGTTATTATGGATACCAACTCCTCTTGCAACAGGCCAACTTCTTTGATTAGCAGGCCACAAAGTACAGCTGTGTACACTTACCATAAATGTAGACATTCGAGTGTATTCACTGTTGCAGTCATTTCATTTGGGTAATCTGCTGGCAGGTTGCCCTCAGTCGGCCTGAATTCCAAAGTCTTGGGTCCTGCGTCGGTTGCTGTCTCCTCTTCCATGACATCAGGTCGTCAGGAGTATAAAACATGCAGCCAACACCATTTTCTTTAGTTTTTCTTGCCCCAGATGTCAGCTGCCACCTAAAAGGGTAACCAAAATTTATATACATATAAATACATGCACCAATATAAACTTTACCTTCATCTACAAGCAAATACACCACATAAGTTGTATAAATCAGAGAAGGAAAGATAGGTTCTATCAGAAGAAAGGGGGATGGTGGGTGGGTAACCTGGACTGCAACAGTGAATACACTCGAACATCTACATTTATGGTAAGTGTACACAACTGTATTATGTTCTTCGTGTTTCACTGTTGTAGTCATTACATTTGGGTAGAGTCTCAAAGCTATGGATGGGAGGCTGGAGCTAAACAGCATGAAGAGCGGCTATGAGGCTCTGCATAACTGCAGTGGCAAAGCCTGCCCAGGATTTAGAGTAGAGTGGCAGATGATAGTGCTTGGTAAAACTGTGCACTGAGCTCCAAGTAGCAGCTTCTAAAATGTCCTTGGTTGGTACTCCCCTGAAAAAGGCTGCTGAAGTGGCTGCAGCTCTGGCTGAATGTGGCCTAATGCCCTTAAGCACTGGCTTGCCATTGTGTAAGTAGCAGAAATGAATGCAGTGGCCTATCCACTTTGAAATAGTCTGCTTTGAGATAGCCTTTCCTTGTGATCCTGCAGCATATGCCACTAGTAATTGTTCTCTGCTTTGGAAAACTTTGGTTCTGTCCAAGTAGAATCTAAGCTGTGTGCATCCAAAGAATGCAGAATTCTCTCCCCCTTGTTCTGTGGATTTGGATAAAAAGTTGGCAGATGAATAGTTTGGTTAAGAGCCACACTGGACACCACCTTAGGCATAAATGTTGGGTTTGTCCTCAGAGAGATCCTGTCTGGATAAAAAACGATAAAAGGTTCCACAGCCATGAGTGCCTGAAGCTCTGAAACTCGTTATTGCTAGGAGCAGAGCTGTTTTCCAAGATAAAAACTTTATATCAGCCATAGCAGCTGGCTCAAAAGGTGGCAGGGTGAGTTTTTCCAAGACATAGTTGAGGTCCCATGCAGGCATTGGTGATCTTCCTGCAGGCCTTAAGTTTTTGGCTCCTCTGAGGTACTGTTTTAGTAAGGGATGAGAAAAGATTGGTGGCTCTGTATTGTAATGAGCCGAAATGGCAGAGGGGTGAATTTTAATAGATGAAAAATAGACCTTTGTCCAGCATCTCAGTTAAGTATTGCAAAACCTGAGGAATATTTGGCACAGCTGTATCAGTTCCTTGTGCCTGGTTCCAAGCACAAAATCTCTTCCATTTTCCAGCATAAGATTTTCTAGTACTAGGCCTTCTGGTCTCCAAAATGACATCCATGACAGTTTGCTGAGAGGTGTGTTTTGTATAACTACACTATCTGCCATGCTGCTAGGTTTAAAGTCCTGAGTTGACTGTGCAGGATCTGATTGTTTCGCTGGGACAGTAGATTAGGTATCTGAGGTAAGGTCCAAGCTGGGCATTGAGACAAGCTCCTTAGTATTGGATACCAGTACTGGCGGGTCCAGTCTGGGGCAATTAGTATCATCCTTGGCTTCTCCTGTCTGACCTTTAGGAGTACATTGGGGAGGAGAGGCAGAAGGGGAAATGTGTATACTGATAGGTTTTTCCAGCTGAAAGATAGGGCGTCCACTTTCCATGTTTGTCTGTGATAAATCCTTGTGCAGAATCTTTTTAGTTGGTAGTTGTGAGGGGAAGCAAATAGATCTTTGTCCGGGCATCCCCATTTCCTTGTTATCATGCTGAAGACCTGTGGATCTAGGTGCCACTCGTGGGGATTCATGAGTTTTCTGCTTAGGTCGTCTGCCAGAGTATTTTTCCTTCCTGGCAGGAATTGTGCCTGCAGGTGTAATTGGTAAGTCAATGCTGTGTCCCCAAGTCATGGCTAGTCTGCAAAGAAGGTAAGAATGAGTGCCCCCCTGCTTGTTTATATACCACATGACCGTGGTGTTGTCTGTCTTTATCAGTAGTTGTCCTGGATGAAGTAGGTCCTTGAAGACTGTCAGGGCATTTTGAACTGCTAGCATCTCTTTTTGACTGATATGTAGATGCATTTGGTTTGAGGTCCATGTGCCCTGAATGCATCTTCCTGCCATGTGGGCCCCCCCCAGGCATAATCTGATGCATCTGTTGTTAGTGTTTGCCTGGCTGGGGGTAATGTGAATGGCTGCCCCTTGTTTTGGTGACAAGCCTTTGCCCACCATCAAAACTCCTGTTGCAGGCAGGGAATGAGAGTAATCATAGTTTCCAGGCTGTGGCAATGTTGAGTCCAAACACTTTTTAGGTACCAGTGAAGTTTCCTCATATGCAGTATAGCATATGGAATTATTAGGATGCAGGACGCCATGAAGCCCAAAGCCTGGAGAATTTTTCTTGCAGATAACTGGGCCTTTGTTGCCAGCATTTTGAAACAGATATTCAGTTGCCTTTGTTTGTCTGGCATGAGATAAGCCATCTGGGCAGTTGTATTTAAGCTTGCACCCAGGAATATTATCTCTTGAGAGGGTACTAGTTTTGATTTCTTTTCGTTGACTGTGTACCCTACGCATGTTAGAAGTCTTTTCATAAACGCCAGATGCTGTAGAAGAATGTCCTTGTTCTCTACTTGAATTAGACAGTCGTCCAAGTATGGATATATTTGTAATCCTCTCTGTCTGCAGAATGCAATTACTGGTGCCAGGCACTTTGTAAAGACCCTGGGTGCAGTAGATAAGCCAAAGGGCAGTGCAGAGAATTGGTAATGCATTGAGCCAGCCTTGAATCTGAGGTATCGTCTGCATATTTGTCTGATTGGGACATGCAGGTATGCCTCTTTTAGGTCTAAAGTCACAAGCCAAGCGCTCTTGCCCAGCATGGGCAGAAGCTGCTGCAAAGTCAACATCTTGAATTTTGGTATATCCAGGAATGTGTTCAAAATAGATAGGTCCAGTATTGGCCTCCAGGCCTTGTCCTTTCTGGGTACCAAGAACAGTCTTGAGTAAAATCCTTGTCCCTGCTCTTGCTCTGGTACTAGTTGAATGGCCCCATGTCCATGAGGGATGAGACTTGTTTTTGTGCCTCTGCCCATTGATTTTTTGGCAGATGTGGCCAGCAGTTTGCCTTTGGCAGGGTATGGAAATGGAACTTGTAGCCTTGTGACACGATATTTAAGACCCACTTGTCCTGGGTTATAATGTGCCAATTTTGAGAAAAAAGTGCTACTTTTCCCCCTAAGGGGGCTGCCAGGAGATAAGTGCTTGGTGCAGGCAGGGGGAAGTCATTGGGACTGTTTTCTGAATGGTTTTGATTTGTCTTCTCCAACTTTGGAGATAGAAGCCCCCCATTGTTTTAAGCGGAATGAACCTTGCGCCTGGGATCTGCCTCTCGGGCGTCTAGGTCTGTCTGACACAGGAAAGGACCAATTCTTTGTTGGCCAGTGTCTACTAAACCTAGGTGGCTGTACTTGTAAAAAAATCTTTGACCATTTGCATAGATTTAGCTTTGTCCTCCATTTTCTTTAACATCTATTCTGCCTTAACACCAAACAAAGTATCATGCTGTAAAGGTGAATCTAATAATTTAACTTTAACATGATCAGGCAGATTTTGTTCCTTTAACCAAGCATGCCTCCTAATTACAGAACCCATAACTGCGGCCCTGCAGGAGGCCTCTAAAGAATCAAAACCACATTGCAAAGTATGCTTTCCAACTTGTTCAGTTGCATGCAATAAATCCTGCATTTCCTTGTTTTCTGCACATTCAGAGTTTAACATTTTCTGTTTAAGGAATGCAATGACATGTTGCTGATATTTGAGCATATGAAACTGACAGTTTAAGGCCTTTATAGCCAAGGTAGCAGATGTGTAAACCTTTTTTCCCAATCTATCCAGTGCCATAGAATCTCTGTCAGAGGGGGTAGGGTTTTTTGCAGCGGACGCCTTAACACCTTTGGGACCCTGAGAAATAGTTTCTGGGTCTGCAGCAGGGTTTTTAAAAAGGAATTTATGTGAGTCAGGAACCCTGTAATATCTGTCAGGCTTAATAGGAGCTGGAGGTAAGGAGTCAGGGGAAAGACTAAACTCCGAAAACACATCATCTACAATGTCTAACACAGGTGGGATGGCTAGTGGCTTGTGTTGAGGTAGAAACAGGAAATCCCTGAGCCTCTTTTTAGATTCTGAAAAATCTTGGCTCTCCCAGTGGAAATGCTCCCTCATGGTATGTAAGGTTTCCCCAAAAGAATAGTCCTCTGGAGGAGAAGCTGAAGGTATAGATTCTTCAGCATCAGAATCCTCATGGGGGGGGGGGGGGGAATATTCCTGATCAGAAGAGGAATCAGAAGAAATGGAAACCTGATCTGAAGATTCATAGTCAGTCTCTTGCCTAGGCCTCTTATCAGGAGGGGGAAGGGAACCCCTGATCAAGGTAATCAAGTCTTCGGCCATTTTGAGCATCTGCTTTTTGGGCATGGAGGTCTGTCCACGTGTCTCTTAGGTTTGCTTCTTTTCCTTTGAAGGTGATTTAGTCTTTGCCTTTGAAGTCGGTTTAATGTATAGATATTTAGGTCTGAATACAACCTCAAAAGCCAGTGCCTGCTCAGCGGCTCCAGACCCATCTGAAGGAATAGCGTCTGAGGCGCCAATACCTTGAGTTTCCAGTGACATAGCTGACTCCACGTGGGAGTCGGTAGCGGCCTGCGACTCTAAAGTAGCGGGCGTCAGGGACAGCGAAAGCGCCTCACTGAGAACCGGCGACTGGCTTAGGAGAAGCTTCGTTGTCGGTTTTGGGCCTCGGTTGTCTATCTTTTTTCTTTTTCTTTGTGTTTTTTGTGAACTCCGGTAGTCGGATGGCTATCCGACGACATTTCTGGATAACTAAACCTGCGTCCAAAATAGTTTAATGCAAAATCATACTGATGCTTAATAGTGCGTTGGTTAAATCTAGCACAAAACCGACAACCTGAAACGTTATGGTCAGGGCCTAGGCAAGGAATACAGTAAGAATGAAAGTCCTTATGAGGTATTTGCTTCCCACAAGAAATACAGTTATTAACTTTTTCTGACATCGGTCTGGAGCAAGAAAAAAGTTTCCCTAATGGGGTACTTAGCTTTATAGAAGACTTCGGACCTGAAACTCGAACACGAAAATCTCAGGAGTTGGCCGACCGGCACTTGCGAACTGCTTCTGCTTCGGGCACCGCGCGGCAAGAAAGACTAAAGAAAATGGTGTCGGCTGCATGTTTTATACCCCTGACGACCTGACGTCATGGAAGAGGAGACAGCAACCGACGCAGGACCCAAGACTTTGGAATTCAGGCCGACTGAGGGCAACCTGCCAGCAGATTACCCAAATGTAATGACTGCAACAGTGAAACATGAAGAACATCCCCATGTTATGCACCATTTTAATGGAATAAATGCTCATTAACAATTCCTGTGGCAAGCCACTTTATAGCGAAAAAATTTATCTGTTTGTCTTAAAGAAACAATACTATTTACAATTATATTCTATTTACATCAGTATTATTTACATTATGTCAGTTCAGTTTTAGAACATTCTGACACATTATGCGGTGAAAACCACTACACTATGTCACAACTGATCTCCCCACCTTGAAACATTCAATTTCAGTCCCACTATTTGGATTGTGAGCCCTAGATAGGCCATCTCTATTGTGGTAGCTTGAGTCTAACTGATGCTTTACAAATAATTTACATTTCTGTAAAAAAAACAAAGCACCTACTTACAAAGTTTTGTAATTCCATACTGTTGTTTATATAACCGCATTACGGGATGTGGTCAATGACCAAAGTAGAGTCCCTACCAAGAAGATAACACTTCAGTGAAGAGACTGTCTACTGGAATGCCAAGCATTCCCTCTCAATATGGAACACTTGGCCCCCAATGTGTTTAGCTAGTGACTTAAGCATATGCACACCAGATGTTCTTACCCTTCAAGGTCTTGTGAAACAACTATCACTAAGCCTACATCTGCTGCAGCAGTATAAACTATAAACAGTTTATTGAAATTTGGGAAGCTAACACCAGTTCTGAACATGATGCTTCCATCAAATGAAAAGACTGTCATGTCCATTTTACTTTAAGGGACATGAGGTACAAATTTCTGACAGTACCCGGCTAACCCAAAGAATGCCTTCATTTGTTTCTTAGTGCCTGAAACAGGCAAGTTTTTCACTGCTTCTAGCTCTTCTTTCTGGGGCCTGACAATTCCTCTTCCTCTGTTATACCCATCTTGTCCTTGTAGGCACTGACCATCAACCTGACTTGTCTCAAAGAGTCTAACTTAGCCTGTAACGTAGCTAGATATGTGTGTGTGTGTGTGTGTGTGTGTGTGTGTGTGTGTGTGTGTGTGTGTGTGTGCGCGCGCAAGCCAATCCTCAGAGTTCACTGACAACAGCTAGATATGTGACAGCATATCTGACACAAGGTCTTTAGGACTCTGTCCATTAATCTTTGAAAGGTTGCAGAAGCAACAGGCAGCCTAACAGGAGGACAGCATGCTGAAATAAGCCCTCTGGAGTAGAAAATGCTGTCTTTTCCCTTGGCATCAACTGTTACAGGAATTTGCCAGTACCCTTTTACTGGATCTAGTGTGGTCAACAAACATGCCTTTGCCAGGCTTTCTTTTAATTCATCTAGTTCATCTACCCTGGGCATTTGGTAGCAGTCAAATTTTGAAATTCCATTCAGCTTCCTAAAATCAATAAAGAATCTAACTATTCCATCAGGCTTTGACACTTAACACTGTGGGGATGTTCCATTTGCTTTTAACTTTTCTATCATCCCCAGCCTAAACATTTTTGTACATCCTCATGCACAGCCTCTTTCTGTGACTCTTGTTATTCTGTAAGGGTTTAAGTTCACCTTTTCTTCTGGAATGCTCTCAATATGGTTGTTCTGCCAAGTAATTCTGAAAATACTTAATGTGTTTCTTACAAGAAACTCACTTATCTCTTGTTTTTGTGACTTAGTGTGTCATCTATCTGCACTGCAGGCTCAGAGGTCCATTTTCTAGCTCCACTACTTTCCTCTCTTTCTGCCATTAAGCTACGTAAAGAAGTCAGCACTTCTTTTCACTGTTTTAGGCCACAGATGTACCAAATCTGTTCTGGCCTTCTCTACCCAGTCTAAAACAGTGCATACTGTGTATTTTGACCTAGCTAAGGCATTTGATACAATACCCCACTCAGACATTGTTGACAAGTTCTCTGAGCTAGGCATAAATCCTTATATAACTCACTGGATTGCCAGCTGGCTCAAAGACAGGACCGAAGACATCAGGATCAGTGAGACCACCTCCATCAAGAGACTGGTCACCAGCAGGGTACCACAGGGCTCCATGCTGGGCCCACCCTTGTTTAGCATCTATTTCTTGGAGATTAAGGCTAATATTGAAGGGCTCTGGCTCACCAAGTTCACAAATGACTGTAAATTGGCAGTTATATATTCCTCCAAGACACCAACATCTTGAAAGTGAATTTAACAAGAGACAAAAATGATCTATGCTAAAGCCATGGTCTAGCACTCACTGTCAAAAAATGTATTACAATGTCCTTTGGGAAACAGTCAACCCTAGTTAATTACTCCATCGATAAAGTGCCCCTAAGAGTTGACCCAGTGGTAAGGTATCTGGGAACACATGTAGACAACAGTCTGACCACTGACCATCATGTAGCTAAGATAAGAAAATCATTCTATGTCACCCAACTAACAGGTAAGTGTATGGCATCCAGGTCCAAGGAAGTTACAGTACCACTCTACTCAGCCCTTATCAGACCTATCATTGAATACAATGCCCCATTTGGCATGTATCTAACCAGACACTTGCAACGGTTGGAACGTCCACAAAAGTTTTTCACCAACAGAATTAGGGGCATGCATTCCTGTCCTATACTGATAGCCTACAGGTTCTGTCTCTGTATTCAGTCTCCTATAGGTTGCTGAGACGGATTTCTTTGCCTGGCTTACAGGGCTTCGTTAGACCCAGCCCAGCTATATCTGTTGCACACGTGCAAATCAAATAGCACCAAAATCACTAGATCCAGGGATCTGAACTTCACTTGAGATAGAAACAGAATGTGCTGGAGAGACAGGCATGTGTCCCAAAGGATCTCAGTACAATGGAACAGGCTCCTCATCCATGTAAAACAGGGTTCATCGTTGACTTATTCAAATGAAACCTTGACAACTGGAAGAGGAATCCTAAATTTTCCCCGGTCTATCCTCTATGTCCATTCATGGACAAAGGCTGACACTCCCGGTCAACAAATGTAAATAAATAAATAAATAAATAAGAAAAGTATTATCCTAACACTTCCCCTACAAATCCTTAGTTACTTCTGTACTAACATGCCCCTCCCCGCCCATATAGATGCCCATGATACTCAAGACCCAAATGGTTTGGGATGTGCATCTAGGCTTGTAAGGGCCCTAGTGGTCATTAGCATAGTAACAACCTATGAAAATATGAACCCACGAACACTGAATTTTACATCATTTATTTTTTCACTATTTAGCCCAAACTTGTTTTCTGTGGAGGGGATATGAATTCCTTGGTCCTTGCATTTCTATTATACATCCCTTTTTCTTTGGCCTGGGCTGTTTCCATGTTTTTCTTTCCAATGGCATCACTACTTTCAGCCTATCCTGTAACTTGATATAGGGTTCTATATATAACACTTTTAAAAGGAGTTTTCACTTGTTCTCAAGTTTCTCTGTCAACATCTAATAGTCCATGAAGGTGCCTGCCATATAATAACACAAAAGGACTGAATTCTGTCAAGGTCTGTAATACATCGTTAATGGCAAATGGGCAGAGGGGGTACATTATTAGTTGATTCCAGATTTGCAATCTTCCTCAATACCATCTCTCACACTGATTTTAACGCTTGGTTAAAATGTTCCACTAACCCACCTGTATGGTGATGGTATACTGATACTTTTAATTGTATGACTTTAAATCACTGGCACAGTTGGTGCATTTTTTGGAAATAAACTTGTATCAACTGGCCAATGAGTATTTCCTTAGATGTCTTTACTGTGAAAAATAATTAACTCTGCTAACTATAGCTTTAGCATTAGTCCTAGCTAGTAGGATAACTGTAGAGGGCTTAGTTTCATAGTCCAAAATAATTAAGATGTTCTGAAACTTTTGGCCAAGTTAACTAACTCAGCAGATTAAACTTAACTTGCACAGCCGAGTGATTATCTAAATCATTCAACTGCATAAATGCCTTACTGCAGGCATTTTCAGGGGAAAATATATGGCTAATTAATACAGACTGCTCCCCCGGGATGCCTCTTTAGCATACAGCTCAGCTGAGCAGATGGCTCACTGCACTGATCCTTCTTGCTGTGTAGGATAACTGCAGTGGCCCTGTCTTTGAATCATAAAGTGAAAGTGACAGTGGTACTGTAATACCATCAAATAATTTAAAGTTAGGCTGGAAAGCCAAATGGGGGGTGGGATATGTTTAACACAGAAATGAACTGGCCATATGCAATAATAGTATTCCTTGGCCTATGTGGATCTTTCTTTTAACTCTCCCATTTGTCAGATTTGCTTGTGATTCTGGGTACTCAGGTCACCAGTAGACCAGATGGGCATATGATTTATGCACCCATGAACAAGGAATATTACAGTACGGAGTGGCACTTAACCTAAGTGTTAACACAGCACCTTAAGCCTCTGGTATGTGGTTATAACTGAAATCCTGATGATCTTAACTCATTACAACATAGTATGCAACTTGCCAAGCTACTGATATATAGCAAAATATCAAGGAAGTTAATCCAACATTAATATTAAATCAATTTTTCTATTAACTATCTGCAGACATCTGTGAAAGATAAATTTACCAACAAAGTTTGGTCCCCGATGCCCAGCAATGTTTGCTTCCATTTGTGTTACATATCATATTAGGTTATCTGTAAATCAAGATGATATTCATCAAACTGTATGTTAAACTAACCTACCGATATTACACTGTATGTGATATACCAATGTGCTAAAAGCAATGCACTCAAACGCTGTAATGAGAACTTCAGCTTACAGTTACAAAAATAAGACTGAGAGGTTATTATGTATCAGTCCTTAAACAAGCAAATTTTAACATTACAGTGTCATGTTGTAAATAGTATTTCCTGGCCATGGTTACAGACTCTTGGCCTAAGATTCAAGGAAAGTTTACTAGCTGAACATTAGATGACACTGGGTACACATAGGAAAAAAGCAATTAATATATCCTTTTCATCACAAGGTTATCTACAAAGATTTTAAATAAAGTTAACCAACCTATCACAGGCATGGTTTTGAAATCTACTACATACTTTGAGTGAAGAGCTATCAGTGCTGCTGATTTCATTTATACTCAATTTAACATCACATGTGGAAACAGAAATAAATGGATGGTCTGTAAGAAAGTCAGTTTCAGGTAATAAACATTAATTTCTACATGAAAAGCACATCCATTAATGTGGTAGGGTGAGCTAGAATGTATGTAGATCAGCAAGCATAAAGCAAAAAAAATAGGAAGGGAAAACGCAAGCTCCGAAATCTGCTAATGCCTCAGAAAAGACAGTTTAACACTTGAAATGCACTACATAATTTATCACTGAACACACAAATAGTGCCACTACCCAGAGAACTGTAAGAAGATTTAAGGAATACTCATGACACTTACATCTGCTACTATTGCATATAACCTTCCTTAGCCAGCCTGATCTTCAGAAACAATAGTTTAATCCCAGTCAAAGCTTATTAACCTCTTTGGAGCAGTCTGCATGAAACCACATGACCCAATTCTGAAGAACTGCAAATCCTGTAATAATCTTAACTAATATAACAAAGTGCCAACATCTTCAAGTACATGCCAAGGACAGAGCTCTTAAAACAAATTATGCACAAATAATTGACTACACAAACTAACAACAGTGTGTTTTCAAAAGAAATTAAACAAATGCTGTACTAATGGCCACTTAACTATAAGTTTTCTTTCTTTTCTTAATGGAGTGCTTCAAAACAAAGGATTAAGATGTTTAAGATTTGTTCTTTGCATATGTTGGTATGGCTTACCCTTCCCCTATATGAGTTACTTGTAAGGGTGCTGCAAGTGATAGAGGGTACAAAATGATACTCACTGCTGTGTCCAGCCTCTGAGCGACAACTGCAATAAACAGAATAGCATGGACAACACATATCACACAATCCGTTCCCTTCACCAGGGGAAAATACATTAATAACTTTGACAAACGTTCAGTATCTCAGCCACAGACTACATTAACCTTTCTGTATACTACCTATACTATAATGCTCTACTATTTTTAACTCCATTTTTAACAAGACAAGACTATTAGGCAAAGTGCCCCTTCTCATGCGAAGTTCAGAGGTGCCCAGTTAAACTGCATATACGTAGCGATCATGTGAGACAGACTCCAGTTAAAAGAATGCAGCTAATCTGCATCTCATTGCCCCCCCCCCCCCCCGCAAAAAAAAAAAAAGCAGGGCCATCTCTAGGCACTATGGTTCACAAGATAAAACTTGGACAAAGTGCAACTGCTGTCCAAACTGCTCCAAGGACAACCGACCTGATCCAGAAATGGACCTGCCACTAAGACATATTGTCAGCCAACACTGCCTAGTACAATGGTGCTACAGGAATGACTGAAAAAAGGCAGACTTCCTACTCTTATGTGAAAAAAAACAGAAGACAAGAAGATGTACAACAGGAGAGTTATGTCAGAGATGAAGGATATAAGAGGGACAGAAGCTTACATTACAAGTTGCATCCTGGAACAATTGACTGTCATACAAAAGAGAGAGTCAAGTACTGGCTGTGTCCAGTGATACTAGTTTGAAGAAGTACAAGTGCAACTCTCAACCTGTAGAACAGGAAGGAGGAGAAGAAGGAAAAGAAGATTTGAGATGTAGGTAACGGAGGAAGAGGATATGATGACATATGCAAACAGGTACAATATGCCAGTTTAATAAGCCCACTGATAATACTAATAAGCTGCAAATGTTACCCATATAGGTGGTTCAAGTGGGGGTTGGCAGTCAAGTAGGGAGTACAGGCATGAATAATTCTGAGGTTTATGTAATAGGAATAACACAAAGCAGAGGTGAGAAACTGAGAGTCAAGATTTTAGGTTAGGTCATTTGGAGGTAGTCACAACTGTGCAGTGATGAGAATAAGGAGGAAGACCTCACAGTCTTAATCTGCAAGTCTGATAAAGCTTAGAAAATTAAGTGCTGGGGAGGACTGTAAATATACCGACTCCATAAAGCAAGCTAAAGATGAATAATATATAGGTATCAGCAACTTCTGCTGTGGTCAGTGATGATGGTGTTGACATGAACATCAACCTTAAGCTGATAGTCAGGTGTCAGACTGAGTAAGTTAGTAATGGTTACAAACTCAAAAGGTCAACTGTGGAGTGGTTATAGTTATGTCAGGGTTATTGTCATTGTTGCAGGAATATTTTTTTAATAAAGTGAGATTAGTTTTGCTGGAGGTGAAAATCTGCATGGGAGACCTGCAGTCTGTAGCTTAATGAAGCTGTCTTGACGTTTAAGGGTAATGGTACTGAGGTGAGTAGATCAAAAGCAGAAGATGTCCACATGCTAGAGAAAGCTGGTATTACCACAGTGTTGACATGTGGATAATAAGGATGGTAAAGATTAAGGAGAAAAATACTGAACCTTGAGGAACTCTCTCTCTAGAACAAAGAGGGATGAGCGATTGCTTATATGTGATATCAAGTAGTGGGTCAGGGTAGGGTTTAGCCCAAAGATCTCTGTCAATTATAAGTTGTTTGATCATAAGTGTAATCCATGCTAGTGTTTTTGCTCCAATGCATTTTCAGCACACGGAAGCTAGTCTGTCAAGTACAAAAAAGAAGACACAGCTTCAATGCTCCTCTACAGAGTCAAGATCCAGTCTGTGCAGCACAACCTATATGAACAAGCACCAAGATGAAGATAGAAGGGCTGATGTCATTGATATGGTTGGTTATAGAACTGTTAGATCAAGTGAATATGAGAACTATGAACTTCTTAGATATGGTGCCTAAGGGAAAACTTAATAAGGATGGATTAGAGGAACTGGGCCACTACAATTTCTCTGTCAGTAACTTTATCAGTCCAATTGGGGGTATATATTTGTTGGACTATTCTCAAGAGCTACACAGTTGTAGGGTCATAACACTCAGTGAGTGGGCCCCAATAAACAGAGAAGTTACCAAGGATCACAGAAAGTTCAAGGTTACAGAGTTTTGCAACCCTTACACCTTGCTACTTCCCACCCTAGACTGCATACCTCCTATCGCAAGGAAAAATAAGCCAGTCAAGCCCAGGAAAAAATTATGAATACCCATCCAATTATCCAGGTCCAGCTTGAAGGAGGACTGCATCATACTGCTTTATCTGCAGGAAGTCTATTCCAAGTGTGGGAGACACTGAATAGCGAATCTGTCTCTGCACCTTGTTATAATGATCTGCCGAAGCAGGTTTAGATCCCTTGTTCTGATATCTGTGGGGCTCACTGATTTGTAAATGTACAAGAGATCCAAGACTACTGGGTAGCTGTTTTCTCAGAATGCAAGTCATAGGTCTCCTCTGAAGAGCCTATGTGACAGAAGAGAGGGATAGTGCTTCTAGTCTTTTCTAATAACTTAAGGATTGTAAGCCTGTAATTCTCTTTGTTAGTAACCTCTAGGGTGTATCCAACTGTTTGATATGTCTGGTGAGGTACATCACAAAGGAAGTGCTGTATTTCATAATTGGTCTGATCAGTGCTGAAGACACAAAGACAACAACCTATTTAGATCTGAATGATACTCCCTTGTTCTCTTGGTAATCAACTGTGCCAAGTAGAAGTATTTTCTGACAACCAATGCTACATGGTAGTCAAAGGAGAGGGAATTATCAACAGAGATTTGCAGGTTTCTAACTACATGTTGATTTTGAAGTGGGGTGTTGCCAATGTTGTATGCTGGGAGAAGGGGGAATGGTTTGTCTGCCATGTGTGACAATGCTACATTTTTTAACATTTCATTTTAAGCCCATTTTCAATACACCAGGCAGTCATAAGCTCCTTCTTGAGATCTTCTGTGTCAGAAGGGGTTTTGATAATGACTTCCAGTTTGCAGTCATCCACAGACTTGGTTAGCCACACTTCTTAGGTTTTGGACTTTAGGTCATAGAATATATTTACTGGTTTCACACACTGCTTCTATTCCTCCCCATTTAGGAAAGCTCATGACAAAGGTGCAATACTAGACTGCCCAATGGTCTCAGATCTCAACAAATACATACTGGCATGAATATTCCTCGATTCACTAAGTGACCAAGCATATGTCAGCAGATTTCCTATCTGTTAAGCCAAATCCCACATCTTTAAAATAACATCAACCTCTCAAATCTTAGTCTCAATACTTTTATATAGACTCTGAAAGCTTTCAACTGGTCTACTCAGAAAACCCTCCCCTTAGATGAAGCTGTCATTAAGTTCAATAGAATGTTTCTAAACAACCTGAACACTTCTGCCCCTTTACGAAGCAAAATAGTGAAAACCAATCATACTCCATGGCTATCTAATAAAAGGAAAACTTTCATAAAAATGAGGACAAGCCATGGAAGGAATGGCAAAAACTCAGAATCTGCAATATTAAAAAGAACTCCATAATATAACAAAAAATGAATATTGACAAGAAACAATATTATAATCAACTACACACCTCAGTCATAGAAATAACTATAAAATGCTACTCATCTATCAATGCTATATGTCATACTGGATCAAAAAATATAATCCTTTCCCTAGCAACTCTTCTTTAGGGACTGCAATCCAATTCAAACATATTAAATAGAAAGTATGGCAGCCCTCACTAAGGATTCCACTACATCCCCTGACATAGATCAACATCTATCCATTAACACACCTCCTTCAATTTCTTCTCCAGCTAAAATTGACTCACTTCTACGTTTATACTAAACCCTCCCCCCTACTGATACAATAAAAAATACTCAAACCATGCTTCTCTACTGTTGACAACCTCCCAAAAGAATACCTTAAAACAGCCATTAATGCCAAAGTCTACCTAGTCTCCATCTTAATAAATAGGTCTGTTCTACAGTCCTATGTTCCCTCCCTTTGGAAAAATCTCACATCATCCCACTTCATAAAGGTGGTAATTCAAATGAGACATCTAACATCAGGCCTATTGCAATACTTTCTCCCCTTTCAAAATTATTAGAAAACTGCATTCATAAATAACTTCACCACTATCTACTGCAGGACCGACTCTTAACCTCGGCACAACATGGCTTCCTTCCTGCCAACAGCATAGCCACAACTTCTCATACATTGCCAATAAAGTTAGAGACCTAGGCAAGTTTGTCTCCTCCTTATTCCTTGACCAATAAAAAGTCTTTGGCACTGTACCTCACAGCAAACTCCTACAACTATTGTCCTGTCTGTGCTTATCACTACCCTCTCTCCAATGGTTTAATACCTACCTACCTATCTGACAGACAGCAATCAGTAAAATAGCAAAAAATCTCCTCTCCTCATCTGCCTGTTACCACAGGCATGCCCCAAGGTTCTATCCTTGGTCCTGTTATTTTTAATATTTTCATTTACATTCTTTATACCTCTTTTTGACAAACCTCCCTTATACAATACACTGATGACTCTACAGTTATATATTTTTCTGATGGCTCAATGCATCTCCACCAAATAACTCAAGAAGCATTTATCTCTATCAAAAGCTGTTTCCATAATGCCCACCTGCTGCTAACCCTCAACAAAACCAGCTTATTTCTATTCTTCCCAAAAACATAGATTCAATAAAAATCTGCATTCAAAGTCCTTTCCCTGAACAATACAGAAATCAAAGTAACCCCCATACAAAATTGCTAGGTATGAGAACAGAGGAGAACCTCATACCTGATCTCTACATTCAAAATAACAAAAATACGCCAAACTAGGAATGCTCTATAGAGCAAAGAACTTCCTCAGAAATTCCATCAAAATCTCTCTTGCAACCACCTATCTCTTATCTTCACTCACTTTTATGGGGTTACAATTCCTACAAATCTTTAAGCTTCTCTCTCAAAACAAAGTTAGAACTATGTTGTAATAAAGTTGCAAGATTTGCTGCTAACACTTTTAGACACATCACGGTACTGCACTATAGGCATTGAATTGACTAGAATTACCTCACTGTCTGACACACTCATTTTGTAATCATACAATATAATCTATACACCTTATGCATTCTCTGCTCTCAGTTTGTTCCTACATGGCTACCACCCTAACAGATCCCTCTAATCTAATGACAAAACACTGCTTTCCATTTACAAATCTTAGAATTCCACAGGAAAAAGTACTCCAGCTCGGCAGCCAACTCTGGAATTCATTCTCCACATCCATCAGGTCCTTATCTAAACTACAAACTAACATTAAAAGACTTTCTACCTAAATCATGACTACTCCTGCACTACTACAGGTTAAACCATCTTTTAACCATGCAAAAAAAAACCTCCTTACACATGCATGATTCTATTACATTGCCCAATCTATCTATCTATCTATCTATCTATCTATCTATCTATCTATCTATCTATCTATCTATCTATCTATCCTATCAAAACTGTTAATATATTTCAGTTACTACCGTTAAGTACTCTAATGATTAATCGTCTCAATTTGTTATATCTCTGCAACATACTACATATATCTATGCTTACTAGCCAAGCTACACAATCATGCTTAATCAACCGCTCTGCCTTTCACTTACTTAGTTTTATTTTCTTCACCACTGTTTTGCTTCCATTGTATTTATAATACAAACTGTGAATTTATTAATGTAATCTGTGAATTTGTATTTTTGAATTAACTGTACTCACATCTGTTACAGTTTCACTGTAATTCTTTTTATCTTTATGGAACTTTTCTACACCTCCAGTGAATATGGGTAGCATTACTCAGTCAAACTTTTCTGTTCAATAAATAAATAAATATAAATATTTGCAACTCATTTAGTTTTAAAATAATAGCAAGAGGAATCGTGTCAAATGCCTTGACCAGATGAAGATAAGCTGTGAGTATAGTGTGACCACATTCAATACCTTATATCAACTTCTCAAATTAGTTTACAAGGTTCATCATACAGGATCTGCCTTTCACAAAACCAAATTGCTGCAAATCTCACCTGATGAAATTGTTATTGTCAACATAGCTTTTAGTATTTTTAACCCAGTTTTAGGGCTCAGTCTTGTACCATCATTCACAGTTGTGGCAGGACTGTGATCTACTGCCAGATTTGAGCCTCTCATTTAATCATTACAGTATTTTTCCATAAACAATCAACAGCATTATTTGTACATTTCTGCACTGGCTGGTGCTTTAGTCTTTTGTGGGACTGCAGTAGTGGCAGTATAATGAATTTTGCTATGGGATTTGGGCTTCAGTACTTTTTATAGTTGTACATACATGTTAAAGTTACATTCCAGTGTCTTTCTGTTTTCCTTGCAACTTTTTCTCATTCTCTGTGTCTGCCCCAGCACCCATTGAGACATTAATCTAAAAGTTTCTGAAATTCTAACCACAGGACTAGAGATCCATTTAGAATATTAGCCAACCCTCACACCCTTCTCTTGTGGTTTTAAACAAATATGTCTCTGGCCTCTGCCCCTTATGGTAATCTGACTTTCAAAGTCCCTCTCTCATTACTATTGTCTGCTGTGTAACATATTTAAGTACTTCCCCACCCATTGTTTTCCATATATCCATAATACTAAGTGCCTGCCCAGCAAACTAGTTTTGCACCTGAATAAACCTACCTTACTACAAATTGTCTCCTGCTTATTTTCCCAGAGCTCCCATCTGCTTGGCACCCTCACCACATTCTGAGGAGGCCCTGAGTTAATTCTGCTCCATCCTTGGCAGTTATTTAATAGCATTCTAACTTTTTAGAGTGCTAGTGCTTTATTTTGCTTTATTTGTTGAGCTAGCCTTTAAATAATTATAAAGGCCTCTAATACTTATAGGATCATAGGAAGTTACTAGGCTATTGGCCCTGAGGCCCTTATAAGCCTAGCCAAGAGTTTAGCCCATGCATAGACAAATCAGCACCCTATGCCCCTGTCCAGCAGGGACAGGGGTGGAATCCCAGGGATGTATTTTTATTTCCTATCCAGGTTATGCTTAAAAAGGGGTAAAGAGGTACTCTGCTTGATGTGGAGAGGGAGTCTATTCCATAGATGGAGGAGTCTCCGGGACACAAAACTGTCCTGCCAACAAGTCCTATTGTTGTCACAGACCAGATTGAGGCCACATGTGCAAGTTACTTGAGTAGAGCTTGACTTGCGGATATGAAATTGCTTTGTCAAGGTAGTTTAAGTTGTTTTGTTATAGCATTAGACTCGCAAGCAATCTTTGTTGTGTGTTTTTACATCAAGAAGTTAGCAGTGCCCTGTACATACACAAATGCTCAGAAAGTAAATGTTATCTACAAAACTACCCTTAGAATGGAAACTTGTAATTTAGTGTGGCTAAAACAAAGCCATTGCATAGAGACAAGCTTAGAGCAGCTAGTTTGACATTAAACAAACAGCACTACTATCAAATCTTTGCACAATCTAATCTTGTCTAGTGTCAAACCCTAGAGACCACCCAAGGAAACTTCTGAATAACCATGTCCAAAAACGTACAGTAACCCCCCCAAATACAGGTCAAGAAAACATGGATATGCAATTTACAAATGTCTGCAGCCAGCTTGGTTGATGTGGGCATCATGAGACAATGTAGCAATTGTGTCACATTCATAGACAACCAATAAATCCTTAAAGAAACAAAAACAGTATGTAAGAGATATACACACACAATTTCACAGCAGGCAGAAATCTCACATACAAACAAGGCTGTCAAGAACACACACTAAACCCACCACACATAATGTACACCACACAGACAAACCAACTTACGCTGAGGCATTAAAAAGCAATATTCCCAAACCTCAGAGATCTCCCAGTCTTATAAATGTCAATTCCTGTTCTCAGCAGTCTCAAAAGCACTCACAAAAAGCAATGCCAAAAATCACACATATGCTTACACCCAGTGCAGTCCCAAGAGAAGAGCCCATAAGGCAAGGGAACACATTACCAGGACTCTTGTCATAGGTGACTCCATTGTATGACATACAGATGCTCCATTCACCAGACTGAGCAAGGTAAAGATAACTGTTAGTTGCTTATCTAGAGTCAGTATACACAAAGTTATACACACAATCAAGTCACTACACCACACGTACCAGTATAATTCTATCATAGTCAATGTGAACATTAATTTCCTGAGACATACTTCCCTGGACTATAGGAAGGCAGGCATTGTTAATCTCTCCATGTCAAGCAGATATGTGCCTTGCATTGAGCAACATTCTAACTTCACCAACAATAAAACCACAGTACAAACAAAAGACTATTGACTTCAATAATTGGCAACTTTCTGGTGTCTTTCCAGGGAGATTCAATATACGTCAGCATGAAAAAAACATGGTTAACAAATCACACTGTGTTGCAAATGACTGTCTGCACCTGTCTTCCCCCCAGGCTTCCAAATATTGACTAAAAATGTATCCACCCCCTTACAGCCTGTTTTTGGCAGTGCCAAAATGATAAACCTACCAACCTAGCAAATAAAATCCAAAGAAACTAAAGGTGTTACTGCTCAATTTTAGGAGCCCAAACAAGAAACTCCACAGCCTCACTCTAGAAAATATAGACGTCTGTGCTGTTACCAAGACATGGTTTAAATCTGCGGAGATTACTCCAGCAGTGCAACACTTCAGTGTCTTCCACATATTTAGACCATCAGCTGCACAGACAGGGATAAAAGGTGGAGGAGTCTCAATCTATATAAGCAACAAACTATAACTCTAGGTTGGTTAACTTGTTCCCTCCAGTACAGCTCTTTTGAGTGTGTACCTTTAACTCCCAGTGGGCATGGTCTGAGCCTTTAAAAATAAAGTTATCACCTTATAGTTCTAACAAATACTCATGAACAGAGGTCAAATATCAATACAGTTGTATTTGCCATCAAGTTTGCTTCAAGATAAAATATTCTGATACCTTGTATGTAGCATGGTTTTGGAATTATTAATGCAAATATGAACATGCAATGCTCAACACCTAGAAGCGCAGTAGGAGGTAACTGCAGAAACTCCTGGAAGCACACTCAGCTGTAATGAGTTTTAAACAAGACAATGCCCTGGAACTTATCCATTTACAAATCACCATAGACAAAGTCCATACCATATCCTAGCAAGCTACAGGTCATCCTCCCATCAATCCCATAGTTCATATCTAGACCTTCTGCAGACAATCACCATTAAACCAAATACTCTATTTATGGGAGACTTTAACTACTCCTATATAGACTGTGAAACAGCATACACTGCCTCATACTCACAAACGCAATGATTCCTGGACTTTATTAACACAAATACCCCTGACCAGATAGTGCAACACACACCCACCAGAGATTCAAACATACTGAACTTGGTACTCACCAATATGGAAAAGCACTGCACTCCCCTCTTACCACCACCCTCCTGTGTCACATCCTCACTGGTGAGGTTGGAATATAAAGATGTCTCTTTCAAAATAAAAATCAGCTTGCCCCAGCAAACCCTGAAACAGTTAGGATCTATTCCAAACCAAACTCATCCTATTAAGCAATATTTTGTCAAAATCCAATTCCCCTCCCAACCTTGAGTTCATAGGTTATAGGCTCATTGGTAGGTACTAGGCAATCTGCCCAAAGGCATTTATAAGCCTAGCCGGAATGTGTTGGCTTTTGCTGCCCCTTAGATTAGTTCCCTGTGCCTCTGTCCATCAGAGCCACTGAAGTGATCCCTGGGGTAAACTTTCTGTTTCCCATCCACTCGTCAAGGTTTCTCTTGGGTTAGTGAGGAGCTCTGCCTAATGTAGATTGGAATCTTGTTCCAGAGCATGGAAGTCTCTGGGACAGGAATTTATCCCTCCAGCACATCCTATTTATTGTTGTGGTGAGGTTTAGATCCCAGGAGCATGTGAATCGAGGGGATATGGTTTGCTTTAGGTGGAGCATGTCCATCAATTCTGGGTTGGACATGGCCTTGTATGTCAGGCAGAGATCACCTCTGAGTAGGCGGTATACAAACGAGTACAGCTGGAGTTTCTTCAGTCGAGCTGCATAGGGCATCTACTTGAAGCCAGTGATCCTCTTGGTGAGGTACTTCTGTGGACTTTCCAGTTGTTGCAGGTGTCTTGTAAGGTACATCCCAAACGGGGCATTGTACTCTATGATGGGTCTGATGAGTGAAGCGTAGAGGGGCCCAATGACCTCTTTTGATCTGGATGCAAACCCTTTTGTGATTAGGTGGGCCACATAGAAGGATTTTCTAACCACTTTGGCAATGTGATTATCAAAGGAGAGGTTACTATCTACTTGGGTCCCCAGATCCCTTATTACGTCTTCCGTATTTAGGGGGCTACCACCTATGTGGTAGTTTGTGGGTACTTTGTTTTTTCCAAAGGGGATGACTATGCACTTTTTGGCATTTAGCTTGAGGCCATGGTTTTGACACCAGGTATCTGTCTCAGTGAGACCCTTTTGGAGGATGTCTGTGTCAGCTGGAGAGTCAATTATATCCCCTAGTTTGCAGTCGTCTGTGAACTTGGTCACCCATAGTCCTCCTGTGCTTGCCTGTTCCTCTGAGAAGTATATGCTGAACAGGAGGGGTCCTAGGACTGAGCCCTGGGGAACGCCACTTGTAACCGGTTTAGAGTCAGACCTAGCTCCCGCAACTCTTACCATGTGGGTTCTGTCCGTGAGCCAGTTGGCAACCCATCTCGTGACGTAGGGGTTTATGTTCAGGCTGGTGAGCTTGTCTATAATACCTGAGTGGGGAATGGTGTTGAAGGCCTTTGCGAGGTCTAGGTAGGCTGTGTGGACCACCTTTCCCTCGTCTATAGCCTTGGTAACTGTCTCAAAGTAGTCCACCAGGTTTAGGAGGCATGATCTGCCCTTAACAAAGCCGAACTGGGTAGGGTCCAGTGTTTGGAGGTTCCCAATGTCTCTGTTAATGAGATCCATGATGATGCATTCCATAGCTTTGCAGACCAAGCTAGTCAGGCTTATAAGGCGATAGTTCCCGGGGTCCGTTGTGGCTCCACCTTTGTGGAGTGGAACACCCATTGCTGTGTGCCACTCTGTGGGCATGTAGCCTGTGGAGAGGCTGAGTTTAAACAGTGTGCTTAGGTGAGGGGTTAGTTCATCTTTAAGCTCATATAGGACGCAGCCTGGGACACCGTCCGGTCCCACTGATGCTGTGTTTTTGGCTTTGGAGAGGGCTGTTTTAATCTGAGTGTCTGTGATTTCAGGGGCACTACATTCTTCTGGTATAGTTATGGGCCCTTTTGGGGGTGAGAAGGGGGTGAAGTTTGCACTGAACCTGTCTGCCAGGATGTTGGCTAGATCGGTTGGTTCAGTGTATTTTGTGCCATTCTGCACTAACTCCGAGCAGATCTGAGAATTGCCAATTAGATTCTTGACATAGCTAAAGAATGCCTTGTGGTTATCTTTGGAGTCCATGGCAATTTTTCTTTCAAAGCTAGCCTTGGATGATTTTATGAGGGAACGTAGTTTCTTGCTGATACTGATCAGGGATGTCTTCCCTTATTGGGCTTTTACTCTTTTCTGTACTAGTTTCCTCCTTCTGTTGTATAGCTTGTTTATGGCAGAGATCCACCAGACTGGTTTACTTTTCTTAGAGGAGTGAGTCTTGGTTTTGTTTGGGATAGCACGATCCATGCATTCTTGTAAGTGCCCGTAGAGTGCATTAGTAAAGGATTTTGCAGCTTGGACAGCATTATCCTTTAGCATGGGAGCTTTGAAACTTCCCACCTCGGTCTTAAGTAACGTGAAGTTTGCTTTTGAAAAGTTTTTCACAGTGGTTTCCTTGACCGGGGGTGGTGGTGGAATGTGGATATCCAGAGTGATTAGTTTATGGTCAGATCTAACCAGCGAGGTGTTGACCTCTGGTGTGGAACACCAGTCGCCCATGTTGGTGATGACCAGGTCCAATATGTTGTCACCTCTGGTGGGGGTGTTGACCAGTTGATCCAGGGCATTTGAGTTTATAAATTCTAGGAAATGTTGGGCAAGGGAGTTTGTACTTGAGTAGTTCTCCCAGTTAATGTTTGGGTAATTGAAATCACCCAATATCAGGGTGTTTGGTAGGACCTTTATGTTTCCCAGTGTTTCCTGGAATGTGGAGTGGGGGTCCTGGGACATAGTGGGTGATCTGTAGCAAGCTATAATTTGAATTAGCAGTTTTGCCCATTGTTAGTTGCACGTGAATTATTTCTGAAGCATTGTGCTGTGCCACTAACCTGGAGGTGTGGGTATCCTTGATGAATATGGATACTCCCCAGCCTTTTGTATCTTGGTCCGGGTTTTGTGGCCGAAATGTATGGTATGAGTTGTAGCCTGGTAGTGCTGGGGTGCTCTCTGCAGCCTTAAACCAGGTTTCCGTTACTGCACATATATTGATTTTCTCCATACTGAGGAGTGCCTCCAGGGCATGCATTTTGAGGTTTAGACTTCTGGCATTGAGTAGCATTACCCTCAGTTTTTTGTTACTTGTGCTATTTACGGCAGTGGGTTTGTCTTTTGAGCCTTGCCTAAAAAAGGCACTATGGGGGTGGCAAGAGCCTTGGCCAGTATTCGAAAGCCTAAGAGTGACAGGTGCAAGCCATCTCTAGCGAAGCAGTGTGGCTTGTCGAGCATGTCATCCCAGGCTGACAGACACTAGATCCCCTTTGAATGACACCAGAAGCTTAGCCAGTTGTTGAAGTTGATAACTTTTTCTCTATACCGTGGTATCATTCTTGGTGAGGGCAGGATGCTACTCAGGGTCAGGGTCATACCGGCCTGGGCTACGTGATCAGAGAGTTCCTCCATGTCTCTTTTCATGTAGTCCAGGGAGGTACGGCTCAGGTCATTCACACTAACATGGACAATGACAGAGTCATATTTGCACTTGTTCTAGAGTGACCTGAGTGCTTGTGTTATGTGGTGGATCCTGGCACCCGACAGGCAGCTAACAGTAACCTTCTCCTTGTTCAGCCTAGAGAGTGTGCCTGACTATAGAGTCCCCTATTACTAGTTTGTTGGGTATGTTATTTTGCCTTAAGGGCTGTGATTGCGTGGCACACTGGTTTTGTGAAGTATGTGTTTCATGGTTTGTGTTGGGGGGGGGGGTGGAGGCTGCTTAGAAGTCTGCTTTGGAGGTCTCTGTTGCTTTTGCAGATTTTTATTGAGAGCCTCCGAGTATGTTTTCGTGTATTTATGTGTGTTTTTTGCAGGTGCTGGTTTCATAGGTCTATGTGAGACTGGTGGTGTGATGCAAGTAATTCCCTTCTCCTCTTGACTGCCTGGTCCAGTCTTGGGTTGAGAGAGCTTAGCCTCCAGTTTGGTTGTATAACTGCATCTCTCGCATGTATTAGTGTTTGGTGGAAGGAGGAGAGGGTTGTCTGTGTACATGAGGCAATTGTAACATTGCCTCAAAATGCTCAGATTCACCAGTTGGACCAGAGAGTACACCTGAAACTGCCCTTTGGACATGCCTGGATAGGTACAGTGAACTGTTTTACTGATTGGCGGGTAAGGTCGAATAGAGAGCCTTGTCCTTCTCTACAGTACAGGAGGGTCTAGTGCTAAGGTTTATTAGTACTTGCTATGAGTTTTGAGCAAGTGCGGGGATGAGAAGTGAATGGTATGAGTGCTTAAGTTGAAAGTTTGTCTAGTTCCAAGGGAAAAATTGAAGAGTAGACTTTGTGGTTCACAGCAAACTATGCAGAATTGTTCAAAGAGACCCTATACACGCATGTAAATGGCTGTATACAGGCTGCTGTACCTACTAGAAGTAAGCTCAACAAACTCTAAAAAAACAAGCCACACTGGTGGAATCCTAACCTTAATAGGGTATATAAGAAAATGAAAAAAGACATGGCTAAAGTCAACTCCCATAATGACAGGGGGTGACTAAATAAACTAAACAAGAACTAGGAGGACTAATTAAGTCCAACAAAGCCAATAATGAGGTCAAGACAGCCTCAAAGGCTAAAAACAACCACAAGGCCTTCTACAGCAATATTCATAAGCTCAAAGGCAGCACACAGCAGTGTGCCGAACTGGTGGTGAATGGTGCCACCTTCACTGAGCAGAGCATCACAGCAAATTTTCCAGTTGACAAATTGAGCCCAATCATCATACCCCCCACTCCCCCACAAGATACCTATTAACATAACCAACCCTAACTAATAACAGGAAGCAGGTCCTGGCAGCGCTCGCTAAAGTCAAAAACACAGCCTCAGTGGGCCCGGACAAAATCCCAGGATGCCTCCCACATAGTTTGAAGCATGACCAATGAGAACTACTTTAGACATTTTTCAACTACTGCCTCAAAACATGCTTTGTACCATGAGAATGGAGGACTGCAATGGTTATCACACTTCACAAGAGTAGACCATCAAACCTTTCCCAAAAACTACAGACCTGTCTGACTAGTCTAACATACAAAGCCATGGAACAAATTATTACAGAAATGATCAACAGAGACATGGGCAACCTTCGAATACTGGACTCAACCAAGTTTGGCTTTGTCAAGGGAATTTCATGCTTACTAAACCTGGTGGACTTCTTTGAGAAAGTCACCAAAGCAATGGATGAGAGGAAAATGGTGCATACTGCCTACCTGGACCTGGCTAAGACATTCAATAGAATACCCCAATCCGGTATAGTCGACATCTCACCAAACTGGGTGTAAAACCCCTACATAATTTGCTGGATTGCCAGCTGACTCACAGACAGGGCCCAGGAAGTCAAGATTGGTGAGAGCACCTCCACTAAGAGACTAGTCAGCAGCAGGATACCTCAGTGCTCAGTAGTGGATTCGCTCCTACTTGGCAACTACTTCTCAGCTATAAAGGCTAATGTCAAGGGCCTTTGGCTGACCAAGTTTGCAGATGACTGCAAATTGGGAGCTATCATAATCCCCACCCCCATAACACAAACATCTTACTAGAGGGTCTAACACAGACAAATGACTGATTCCAAACTCACAAATTAAAACTCAATGCCAAGAAATGCATTACAGTGCTTTTTGGGAAAACTGCTACCCAGGCTAATTACTTCATCGAGAAGATACCCCTAACAGTTGACCCAGTAGCTAAGGATTTGGGAACACAGGTAGGCAGTAATCTGGCCTTTGACCAACATGTGGCCAAAATAGTAAGAAAATTATTCTATGTCTCCCAACCTATAAGTAAAGGCATGGCACCCAGGTCCACAGTGCCACTTTATTCATCCCTTATCTGCCACTGTCCTCCATGTCATTTATTTTACTCTGTAGGTACTCTACATGTTCTCTACTAGCGGGAGTCACTGTTCTGTCAGAATTATCTCCTCATCAACTACTTCTGTTTTTGTGGCTCATGGCAGTTTTGTTTTTGGTTATTTATCTTTATTGCCATTTGGTAAGTATGTTTGGATTATTCTTCATTAACTTCAGACAGCTTGTCAATGGCAGCTATCTCAATGTCTTTTATCTTACTGCCTGTCTGATACATGTAATCAAATACCATATAGTGCTCAGCTTGTGGACTTCTTCCAAGAGACAGTCAAATTTCTTATCGATCCAAGCTATATCAGGCTGGTATGAACCAGTGTTCCTTTCCAAGGCAAGGTCAGTATCCATGATACTACTGGAGTTACCACGTGGTGGGACTGTATTTAAAGAAAGCTTTTCTCCATGATACTTAATTATTCTTATACTTCAACTGGATATCTAAAACAATAACTAAGTATCATGGAGGAAAGCTTTCTTTAAATACAGTCCCACGTGGTGGGTTCCACAGTTGAAAAAGTATCTAACGGCATACCGGACTCAGAATGGGTCTCAGTAGAGGCCTGTAAATCTGAAGTAATGGACATCAGGGGCTGCGAAAGCACCTCACTGAGTACCAGCGAACTGGTGACTAGCTTAGAAGAAGCGTCGTCGACAGCTTTGAACCTATGCGGTCTGTCTCTGTCTTTATCTTTGCATTTTTTCGGAATGTCAGTAGTCAGGTGGCTTACTGAAGCCATTTCTGGATAATTGAACCAAATACCAAAATATTTAGATGCAAAAATGAAGTGATGACGAATAGTATGAGGTTTGAATAGGGCACAAAACCGACAGCAAAGTACGTCGTGGTCTCGGCCGAAGGAAGGAATGCAGTACGAATGAAAATCTTTATGAGGTATTTGCTTTCCACAAGAAATACAACTGTTAACTTTTACTGACATCAGTTTAGAGCAAGAAAAAGGATCCCCAATGGAATACTTAGCTTAGTTGAAGACTTCGGATCTGAAACTCGAAAACGAAAATTTCAGGAGTCGGCCAACCGACACTTGCAAACTGCTTCTGGCACCGCACGGCAAGAAAGACTGATGTAATGGTGTCGGCTGCATGCTTTATACCCCTGACTACCTGACGTCATGGAAGATGAGACAGCAACCAATGAAGGACCCAAGACTTTGTTAATCAGGCTGACTGAGGGCTACCTGCAAGCAGATAACCCAAATGTGATGACTGAAACAGTGAAACACGATGAACATCAGCTGGTTACTGTTTTGAGTTGAAAAAAAACTTGGATATTTTAGTGACCCTTCTCACTTAAACCCCGACTCAGAGCATTCTACTTTCTCCAATCATTGTGATGCAGTACGAACACAAAATAACCAACTTCGATAACTGGCTTAATTTTTAATGTCATTCGAATGGGGTACAACATCGGTCATCCTGTCAGGACCTGATCTACAGACCATGCTATTTTGGCAGGGGTGGTCTGCACTACTCCTCTCTAGGCTTTCAAATACTGGTAAAGACATTATCTATTCCAAAGTGTCTTTTTCACAATGCCAACCAGATACACCTAACAGTTTACTGTCAAAATTAGGAAATACACATTTTCATTTATGTTAGCACTGAATGCTCGTTTTCAAAATGTATTTATTTCAAAATGTTTTAAATCAAATGCCAAACACTGAATATCTACCAGGTTTCATTTCTTTGTAATATGGCATTATGGGAAACAATACGGAAGGTAAAGTCACTGTGACATTCTAATGTTAGCATTTTTTGAACATGTTGAGAATATCGAATTGCGAATCGTTATAAACAGGTCGACATTATGAACAAGCGTATTTCCCAAAATCAACATTTACATTCAAGTTTGTAAATAAAAAAGATTAAAACAATGTAAGAAACTTCTCTATGTGGAAGATTTTCAGCCCATATATTTCTAGTTAATCACTGTATATTAATCAGATCAGACAATAGTAGTAAAAGTAGCGAACGTAAACTTGTCTTAAGTCAAAACAAAACAAAAATTAATAATAGAAAATATATAATTGTACAGCATTACTAAGTATTCGAAAGTAATTCAAGCAAGGCAGGCAGTCTGTTTCCAGTCGAAAATCATTTATTAAGTATTCAGACAAGCGATCCAAGTAAAACAAAAATAGAGTAATAATTTCCTCACAAGCTTTCTAAATATATATATATATATATATATATATATATATATATATATATATATATATATACTTTTTATCAGGCATGGGAGTGGTTTATTTTGCTGTAAAACAAAGTGTTATTTGTACACATGTTAAATTCACATCCCTTCCCCTATCAGTGTGACATTCGAGCTGGTCCTGCCCTACCTAGTAGCTGTCATAATAATATATAACCCTTATGTATTTTAAATAAAGTTTATAATGATGTGGTACCTCTTATTTAACCAAATGATTATGTAGATTATTAAGTCTGTCATTTTATCCAAGACAATATACTACATGGCTGGAAATATATCAACCTTAGTTCATTTGGCAATCAAAAATATATATATAAATATATACATATACATTTTGCATGTAAAAATCAATTTCTATTTTCATAACCTATTCTTAACAAAGATCGCTTTCATCCTTCTAGACTTCTTCAGGTCTGTGTACAAGAACCCTAAAAAACTATATAATTGTATAATTAGTTAGTATTGTTATTACACATCATTTTGAATAAAGTGGAAAAAAAGAACCAGAAAAAAATAAAAATAAGAAAAACTGTATGTATGATGATGGAAACAAAATATACACTTAAATTTCAACTGATTTAAAATGGTATTTAAAACCAATTTGTAGAATAAAATAAAATAAAATACAATTAGTCATGTAAACAATGTGGCAATTTTCTAAGTTCCAGTGCACTTTTAATTGAACAGTAGTAGTTTAGTCCAGGCTTCCTAAAAGATTTCAGCTTTAATTGCCACGAGTTCATGTTTCTCCAGAATATTTGGGATGTCTCCTTCAAGATCACCCATGTCTATGCGATCCAGGATCTGGAACTTAAAACCTGTGTGTCTTTTATGAAGAGAAAGGTGTTTGGCTAGTGCATTATTTTTACATCCAGAGCAGATTTCTGACAGATGACATGAAATCCTACGCTTGAGTTTATTTACAGTCTTGCCCACATAGAATGCATCACATTCATTGAACTGTGCCCTGTAAATTACTTTTTTAGTGTTACAGTCACCCCCTGCACTGGTTTTAATGATCTTCTTTAAATAAGGGCAATGAAAAACATCTCCTTGCTGTATAAATATACAAAATGTACAATTAGTTTCACATCTTTTAGTGCTTTTCCCACATGGTCTAGGTTTAAATTCAACAAAACTTCTAATGTTCCTGGCCTTCCTATAAACAAATGATGGGGCTTCACCTAAAATGTTAATCAGAAAAGGGGTTTCCTGTGACAATGTCCCTGTTTTATTTAATAATATTTTTGATAATCCAAAGTATATGTCAGGATGCAGCTAGTTTTGCATTTGTTATTCTCTGTGGAATTACTTAACATTTTTCTACTGGGGAGGTTGCGTGAAGGTGCTTCAGTCCTTTTCAGTTCTATAATAGGTTCCAGGATGTTTTTTAAAGGGACAATGCCAGAGTTTAAAATTCGGGTCCACTCTAAATCAAAACAAAGGAACACCTATTTGATCGCGTCATTCCAAATCCCACCCACAGTATCAGATAGCCTCGAGACATCCTGTATATCTTGGGTTCCAATGGTGTTTTGGATCCTAATCACAACTCTGCTTAAACTTTGTGTTCCCACATCGCTGCTGTTCAACTTTCCTGCATTTACCTCCTTGTGGCATCTTGCTTGTAATCTTCGTTTCATAGGTAAATTAATTTTCGCTGGTCAGTTTTTTTTATTTTTCTCAGATTTGCTCTATTGTTTATGTGTTATTATTTTCTACAGTAGTACAATTTTGAGCCATTTCTCTGCTTGCTAAGTTTGTTTTGAGCTGTTTCTCTGCTTGCTTAGTTTGTCCCGTTCGTCTTATTGCATTTAACTGATTTTCCATACAATTGCATCTGTTTTGCTATGATGTGAATGATTTTTGCATTTTTTTCTGGTCCTTTTACATACTAATGGTTATTTTTAGGGAGATTAATGATCAAGCCTAAAGATCTGTAGTCCGTCCAATGCTGACATGCATTTGTAATATAACTCTGTTCAGTTAGTGCTTCATACAATCACCGGACTAAGTTTCTTGAAATGACATTTCAAAAATGCTTACATTTAAATATGTTGCTTTGTCAAACTTTATTGCTGTAAGAAGTTGCGAGGCATGGGAAGCTGCGAGGCATGGGTACATAAGTATTACAGTAACCAGGAGAAAAGTGTCTCATTGCACGGATTTTATCAGTAACTGCTTCAGGCTTATATCTTACACTTCCAAAAAAAAAAAAAACGTCTTCTATTTTTATATTTTGGAACCCTTTGTTTGGGCAAGTGGTACATTGCCTTTTCGGCACAATGAATGAATGAATTAATTACGATGGCTACAGTACAAACATGAATGCTGCAATTTACGAAACACTTGCCTAGCAATAAATTTTGCATCGGTACAGTAGGGTGGATTCTATACTGCTGACAGGGAAACATTGGATGTGCATTCCTCAAAGTAGACATTCACATTCAATAACCAGTGACCAGCATGTTCTAGTCTTAACAGTTTACCGTAGTGCATCAAAAAAGAAATTATTCAAGTGTTTAATAATAAACGGGCTGAACGACAGATGAATGATTTCAGATACTTGATCAGTGGACACATTTATGTTCACTTCACATACTCTGCATTACGCAAACTGTTACTGTCTCATTTATTGCTAGTTAAACAGCATTCTGTACTTGAGGCCACCGATGACACTATCTAAAACAGAAGGGGCAAAGGGAATACTGTAATGCAACCAGCAGTTGTTGAGCACTTAGAAGCACATGCAGTTTTACTTTTAGTGCCTAACAAGTGATGTTACATTAAAAGTTTGATTTTAAGGATCGTTCATTGTGGTTCCCTTGTGCAATTTTTAAAGTTGGTATGTAATGACATGCTTTTTTCGTTTCCGATTTCATATCCTTCAGAAAATCGAACCTAACACAAGACTTGCTATTTTAGCAACTTTCTAAGCTATCAAGGTCAGTATTTAACACTTAGAAGAAACGCCAAACAGAAGTAAACAAGCCATACTAAACACTTAGAAGAACGCCTGGCGTTTCTTCTAAGGTCAGTATTTAAAATCTGTCCGTATTTATGGTCTTTTGCTTCACCCATTATTTTATCTTGCTCTGAGCAGCTGAGAGGTATGTCATGGAATTTCTCATGATTTTCAACTATTCCTTATATTAAAACTTTCGTTTTTTGAACGATCATTCATTGTGGTTCATTGTTTAGCAACCACCATGAATGACAGTTCTAAAAACAAGGTTGTAATATAAGGCGCAGATGCTTTACTTGTAACTGCTTGCCGAATACTGCTGTACTGTTTTGAACGATCGATCGTTGTGGCTCGTTTCTATAGCAACCACAACGAACGATCTTTTTTTTGCAATTAGCCTGAAGACTGAATAGGAAATGTCTTAGGTTAGTAAAATAATCCTATCCTACAGGTGCTAAGGTGCAATGTGAGGACCAAATGGTAATGTCGAGTGGAAGAAGTAGTGCATGGTGTTACAAAGGACAGCGCTGTGAACACTAGCAGTTTACAGGTCAATGATGATGGCAAAGATGCACGATAATACAGCTTTATGTAGGACAACAGTGGAAAAATAGAAGTTATGTTCTTACCATAACGTTCCATGTTAGTTGTCTTCTTCTCGCCTTCTTCTTGCTGGATGGGTTCGGAGCCGACCTCGGCTCCGACTCGGCCACTCTAAAAGCTCGAGAGTTGGTTCCACCGGCTCGAGGCTCCCCTTATATCCCACAATGCTAGGCGTGAGTTACCTCAGATCTCGTTTGTAAGCTAACCCCAGCTTATAAAAGTATCAGAATAACTATAAACAAAGTCCACCTCTAAAACCAGGGAGAAAGAAGGGTGACCTATATCCTCATCCAGGAAATATGCACAACAGCATATGCCTAATAAAGAGGTGGTAGAAAGAGAGGTCACAATCACAACTCCTCTAGGTCTGTCCAGGCCAGGGGGAAGGAGGGTGGGACGCAAGAAGAAGGCGAGAAGACAACTAACATGGAACGTTATGGTAAGAACATAACTTCTATATGTTAAGTTGTCTATCTCGCCTTCATTCTTGCTGGATGGGACCGTCCCTAGCACCTTGTCCCGGGTGGCCTAACGGAACAGACTCCTGGGAACAGTGGAACCAAAGTTAGCTCTATGCCTAGAAGCTAAATCCAACTTATAATGAGAAATGAAAGTGTGAGGAGTAGCCCAAGTAGCCGCTGCACAAATGGTGTCAATAGGCAGTCTGTCTTGGAAGGCTAAAGAAGTAGCCAAAGCTCTGGTGGAATGGGCCTTAGGTTTATTAGGCAGCTTTTGGTGTCTAATTTCATAAACAAGGGAAATCAGAGATGTTAGCCATCTAGATAATGATACCTTTGAAACTGAAAGTCCCTTTCTGCCTTCTGCATAGGAGACAAACAGCTGGTCAGATTTTCTGAATTGTTTTGTTCTATCCAAATAGTACCTCAACTGACGATGAACATCTAGCCAGTGTAATTTTTGTTCAGACCTATTGGAATATTCTGGAAAAAGACAGGAGGTCAATGCTTTGATTTAGGTTTGACGTCGAGACTACCTTAGGCAAAAAGGACGGGTTGGTTCGTAAGGATACCCTGTCCTTATGGAACAATAGATAAGGAGGTCGACAGCTGAGTGCATGAAGTTCTGAAACTCTTCTAGCTGAAGTAATAGCTACCAGAAAGAGAGTCTTCCATGATAGCAATTTTAAAGAACAGGAGGCTGCAGGTTCGAAAGGGGGAAGAATCAAAGAAGTAAGAACTAAATTTAGGTCCCAAGGAGAAGGAGGATTTCTTATAGGAGGTCTGAGAAGAAAAACTCCTTTCAAAAGGCTTTGCAAAGCTTGTGGGACATTAAGGCAGACTCAGAAATACCCACATGAAAGTTAGAAATAGCTGCCAATTGAACTTTAAGAGTAGAAGGAGATGAACCTGCATGGAAGAGTTCAGCTAGAAAATCAAGGACTATTTGGATGGAAGCAGTGAAAGGATCTATGTCCCTTCCTTGAGCCCAATATGTGAAGCGTTTCCATTTACTCAAATAAATCTTCCGAGTGGAAGATTTATGGGAAGCTATCAAAATATCTCGAACAGAGTGAGATAATTGAGGAAGCCTGGCTAAGGTTGGAACTGGAGGAACCAAGCAGTGAGGTTCAGAGAGGGGAGGGAGCGATGAAACTGACCCGACTGATGGATCAAAAGATCTGGAACTAGGTCCAGATGCCAAGGTCGCTCCAATAGAAATTGATGTAGAAAGGGGAACCACACCTGTCGAGGCCAGTAAGGAGCAATGAGGATCAACGATGCCTTCTGAGCGATAGCTTTCTGTATCACTTGAGAGATTAGTGGGAAGGAGGAAATGCATACAGAAGTCCCGGGCCAAACTTGGACTAGAGCGTCTCTGCTGGGTTGGCCTGGTAAAGGGAATAGAGTGAAATAATCTCTGCACTTGCTGTTTTGGGGAGTAGCAAAAAGATCGCAGCAAGGCTGACCCCACTTGAGAAAAATTTCTCTCACAACAGAGTCTTTCAGAGACCACTCGTGAGGCATGAGGATAGCTCTGCTCAACTTGTCCGCGATTTGATTGGACTTCCCGGGGATGTGCGTTGCTATCAGAAACCGCTGAGAAGAAATCGCCCATTGCCACAATCTGAGTGCTTCTCGACACAGGGGGTAGGACCTGGTTCCGCCTTGTTTGTTGATGTACCACACTACAGACATATTGTCTGTCTGGATTGCAATCGTTCCCAAGGGAAGAGAGTCTTGAAGGGCTTGCAACGCTAAAAGCACTGCTCTCATCTCCAGAACATTTATGTGCAAGTGGCATACGTGTGGTTGCCATGTGCCCTGGACCGTCCTGCCCTGATAATGCCCCCCCCACCCGATCAGGGAGGCGTCCGTTGTCAGAGTAGCAACCAGAGGGGGAGGAACAAAGGGTCTTCCCAATAAGAGCTGAGGGGAAGACATCCACCACATGAGATGATTTCTGCACGCCTGCGTGATCATAATGGTGTGGGACATTGGAAGTTGCTGGTATGATCATTGTGTAAAGAGCATCCATTGAAGGATTCTCATGTGGAATCTGGCTAATGGAAGCAGAGGTATGGCCGCCATAATTCCCAACACTTTTAGAACTAACCTGGCTTTGATTCTGTTGTTGTTGAAAAGGAGTGAGACCAGTTTGTGTATGTCTGTTATTCTCTGATCTGTTAGTCTCGCAGACATGTCTACTGTGTCTAGATTTGCGCCTATGAAGGTAATAGTACGACAAGGCGACAAAACAGACTTTTCGCAATTTATTGAAATGCCTAACTTTTGACAAATGCGAAAAGTGTAATCCCTGGCCATCAGAAGGAGATGCTTGGTGGGAGCTGTGAGGAGCCAGTCGTCCAAATATGGAAACACCTGGAATCCTTGTCGTCTCAGGTGAGAAGCTACCACTGCCATGCATTTTGTAAACACCCGGGGGGCAGTGGTGAGACCAAAGGGCAGGGCCCTGAATTGAAGATGACTGGTTCCCAGCCTGAAGCGGAGGAATCTTCTGGAGTGTCTGTTCATTTTTATGTGATAGTACGCATCCTGAAGGTCTATAGAGCACATCCAGTTTCCTTTTCCCAATAGGGGAAGGATGGACTGCAGCGTGACCATCCGAAATCTTGTTTTCTTGACTGATCTGTTCAAGATACTGAGATCCAAAATTGGTCTCCAGTCCCCTGTTTTCTTTGGAACTAAAAAGAACCTTGAGTAGATTCCGGATCCTTGCTGGTCTGCTGGAACTGGCTGAATTGCTCTTTTCGCAAGCAGCTTTGAAATTTCCAAAACCGCTAGATCCCTTTGAGCGGGTGGAACATCTGGAAGGGATTTTTTTGATTGGTTTGGAATGCGAAGAAAGGGAATGGAATAGCCTTCGGAAATGATGGACTGTACCCATTTGTCTTGAGTCAGGGATAGCCAGGCTTCTGGGTACAGTGACAATCTTCCCCCGACTGCCTCCGAAGGTGGGCAGTCGGGCAACACCTCAGGGATGCTGAAAGGGCTTATCAGAGAAGGCTTCTCGATTGCCCTGGTTCTGCGGACCCCCCCTGCCTCGAGGGCGACGTCTACCATTGTTATTCCCGCCTCTGCCTCTGGCAGGGAACCGACTCTGTGCGTCAGGCGAAGTCCCTTGAGACTGTTTACGGAACCACATTTTCCCACTTTTCTGGCCTTTGGGGTAAGGCCTAGAAGGAGTAGAAAAACGGACTCCGACGGCAGAAAGAGTCTTGCCATCAGTCTCGCACCTAGTCAAGGTTTCTTTCACTTGAGGACCAAAGAGAGATGATCCATCGAATGGGGAATTAGTGAAAGACGTTTTAAAGGGGTCCGCAAAATTGCATAGCCGCATCCAGGCATGCCTACGTAAGGCCACACCTGTCCCTGCGGCCCTGCTTGCTCCATCAGCCGCATAAGAAAGGAGGCGCATGGAGGAGTTGGCTATGGAGTTCAGGGTAGCCAGCTGAGTGTTCATCTTATCTTGAAAACCCGCAGCTGTAGGATCCTTCAACATGTCACTCGCTTCTTTGATCAAGTCCCTTTGAAGACGAGTAAAATGGCATAGGTAGTTCAGCTTAACATAGCAAATGTCGCTGACGAGAACATCCGCTTCCATACCTGTCCATGGACCTAGATTCCTTGTTAGGTGGATGGACAGGTACTGAAGGATCAGCTAGTTTCTTCTTAGTGGCAGCAGCAACCACCATAGCATCCACAGAAATTCCTTTTGTCAAGAACTGTTTGTCTGCTGGTGCCGTTATGAATTTTGAGGGTCTCCTGGGAGTGGGGTCCACTGAATCAGGAGCCGTCCATGCCTTTTTAGCTACCACCTGCATGAGGG
The DNA here is from genome assembly GCF_019279795.1 of Protopterus annectens. Taxonomy (NCBI): domain Eukaryota; kingdom Metazoa; phylum Chordata; order Ceratodontiformes; family Protopteridae; genus Protopterus; species Protopterus annectens. The sequence continues at coordinate 535,862,821 of NC_056725.1, read as the reverse complement.
GGTCAAAGGGGGGAGACACCCAGGAGGTGGAAGGACGAGAGCCAAACGCCTCAAGGTACACAGATTCATCCTCCGAAGGGTTGAGGGCTGGCCAATTTCCCCTCTGTTTGAGGATTTCTAGAATGTCTGCAAAAGAGACATCTTCAGAAGGGGAACGGGGGGAACCTTCGGAATCCTCTAAATCTGTGTCAGAGGTGACGGACTCAGGTGAGTCAATATGTTTCCTCTTGCACTTTCTCTTCCGAGGGGGCTCTTCTGCCAAATCAGGAGAGGCCTCGGAAGAGGATGAGATCCCACAGGGGTTCCTGAGGAGCTGGCTCTCTGCGGTCCGGGATGAGGGAGTGAGTCGACTTGACCTGAGGCACCGAAGAGGGGGGGGCGGAAGGAGCCGACTGTGGTGTAGAACCAGGTTCTAACACACTCCGCATGACCTCGACGCACCCCTGTCAGGCAGAGCCAGAGGTCCCCGCCCGAGCTGAGAACCTCCTCGGCACCGACAGTGATGGCTCCGAGGCCGATGTCGGAGCCGAACTCACCAGCGCAAGCTCCGAGAGGAAGAGCGGGTCGGACAAGGGTCTGATGCCACTCACCCTCGGAGCCGACGAGGGAAGTCCGGCGAGATTCTTCGAAAGAAGAAATCGGAGCCGAAGACATCTGTATCGGCTCCGACGCTACCACAGTCTCGGTTCCGAAACGCCCCGGCTCCGAGCTCAACGGAGTCAGAGGAGGAACATATTGATGGACAGGGACAGGCATCGACTGATGAGTCGGGCTCTGAAGCATTTGGGCCAGTGCCTCGGACTTAAGAAGTCGACTCACTACCCTCTGAAGGTCATGATCCGACAGCCTCGATGACCTAGAGGAGTGAGATTTATGGCTCCGTTCAGACAGCAGAGGAGATGCTGGAGCCGAATGAACGGAGCCAAGCAAGGGATGGTGACCTAGACCTCTTCCTAGATGTCGGCTCCGAAGGTCTGGTCGGAGCCGACAAGGGAATTTTTCTAATACCTCGGCTCCAGCCGGAGCCGAGGGAACCACAGAAGCCGTAGACTCATCGGCTCCAGCCAGAGCCGATGCAGACGTAGGTTTAGTAGCCTTAGGTCTCGGCTCAGTAGCTGGAGCCGAGGACCTAGAAGCCTTGGAGGGCTTCCCAGAGACAGAGAGGGAATCCTCAGGCTTAAGTAGACCCCTTAGGATCAATTTGTTCTTTCTTTCCTGCAGGACCCTGGGACTGAAGCCGTGGCATACAGCACAGGAGTCCTGCAGGTGCAAAGGCCCCAGGCAGTAGACACAAGAAGTGTGACCGTCTGTCAGAGACATTTTCTGACAGCACGCATCACACTTCTTGAAGCCTGAGACCTTTGTGTCTTTAGACATCTTAGAACAAGAAAGTGTAACCACACACACTCAGTCAAACACACTGATTACACCTTATCTTATTTTTAAAACTCAAAAATAAAACAACTATCAAAATGTTTTAATTAAGAGAAGCAACACACACACCACTAGGGAATGGAAGAAAGGCCTGAAGGCCCGAGGGAGAACTTTTAAGTTCTTATGGGGAAGAAACGGGATTTTTGTGAAAAAAGGGTTAGAATTCCACTAAACTAAGGGAAAATGTAGTTAAAATTAAAAATAAAGGGGTTTAAGTATTCTAACTTTACTGAAAGTTTACTTACCAAGAAGCCGGTAGAAAACCAACACCTCGATCGCTGTAGCGGCAAACGAGATCTGGGGTAACTCACGCCTAGCACTGTGGGATATAAGGGGAGCCTCGAGCCGGTGGAACCAACTCTCGAGCTTTTAGAGTGGCCGAGTCAGAGCCGAGGTCGGCTCCGAACCCATCCAGCAAGAATGAAGGCGAGATAGACAACTTAACATTCCTGATTAGGTTGCACTGGTGTGGTGCTGACACAAAATATGAAATTATTACACAATTTCTTCAGGACAACAGTGGAAACACTAGCATATTTTGCTGGTAACATACATTTTATAGTTATACTTCTAAAAATAATAAATATGTCTTCCACCTGCAAGAATATGTATTGTACAAACTGTAAAACATTAATGGCTTGCTAAAATATTTATATAAGGCAGTCTGTTTAGTGTATGAAAGAGATGTGATTTATCTATTTTATTTTATTTAATCTGACATTTCATTATCGGGAAAGTCTGAGTAGGTCTGGGACAACCCATTTTAGCAGCGGCACAGGGAGAAAAGCTCCAAGAGTAAAACACATTATATAAGTACATATAATAATTAATACAAAAGTCAAGAGGCAAAAGTATAAAATAAACATAAACAGGAACAAAATGAAAATATTAAGTTACAAGTAAGAAACTGCTATAACAACATAATACATGATTCTAGGAGAGAATAGACTACAAGACAAAAATATGTTAAAGTGGCAATCAGTGGAAAATCAAGTAGAGTCAAAAGGGTAAAGGATGAGATAGGAGTGAGTGCAATGGGATAAGTGTATAAGGAAGAGCACCAAAGTGAGATGAAGAAAGACGTGGGGTAGGGCTGTACTTTCAACCACAAATATCCCTAATGGTATAAGAACATGTTTTTCTATTGCGGGAACTCTAAGAAAGTATGTATGTTATACATAACAAATGTATATACACACGTGTGTGTGTGTGCGTGCGTGTGTGTGTAGATATCAATATTTTAGCCTGAAATATTACACATGTAATCAGTTCAAGTGCTTTTCACACTCTAAGTGACAATAAGCTAACAATAAGCTTGGATAACTATCTTAGTTTTGATGGTGCTTATTAGAATCAGTGCCTCCCGGGCATAAATCCCTCAACTTCATGTTTCTGCAAACAGCTCCAGAAAAAAAATTTTTTTTGTGAATCAGGCCCATAATAGAAATAAAATAAAAAAATAAATAGAAACTGTCTCCCCTTTGGGTTACATGTACCACCCACCTTGGGCTATCTGTTAAGCTCTCTACTCCAGCTAGACATCAAGGGAAATACTTCCAAAATAATGCACTTATTTATTTTCTGAAAACATCCACCAAATAAAGCTATGTCCTTCGATCTAGACATGCTTCTAGAAATCCTTACAGAATATCAGATTCTTCTCAAGTGAACAATACAGATTGTGAGGCTATCACCTACCTCTCACCAGCTAAACTAATTTCTGGAAATAATTGAGTGAAGATTGATTGCTTTTACTGTGGTTTGTCCCCAGAAGCTAGGATTACAACGCTAGCAAGGCAGACATGTTACTGGAAATAACTGTAGGAAATTGAGGTCTTTCCAATGTGGCCACCCCAACAGCAAAGGCTATGCCATCCCACCTAATTATGTTCCTGGAAATGTTTTGAAAACACACTGTTTTCCTTGTGAGCAACATGCAGCATCCAAATAATGTATACTGTCCTCTCCATTGAGCCTTGTTTGTAGAACTTTCATAGCCTCTCACTAGAAAATCATTCTCTAAGTTGTTCAGGTTTCTCAAAAATGGTTCCATCTCTGTGGTAATTCGAGCTAATCTATTGCCTTGGGAATTCACTACATTATACTTGTTTTTTGTAGGATGTAGACTTTTACTGTGGAGTAATAAGTTAACTCTCGTTGGTTTTTTGAATAGATCAGTGGTGATTCTGTTATTGTTGGTGTCCTTGGAAATCTGCATATCTAAGGAAGTGGTTGAAGTACAGCTATGGGAAGAGGTAAACTTCAGGAAGGGGGTTGTTTGATTGAGGTAAGTGATAAAATCTCCAAGCTGCAAGGTGTCACCTTCCCACACAATAAAGACATCATCAATAAAATGTAAATAGCATGTGATATGCTGCATGTAATCTGTGTTGTTTAACACAAAGTCCTTCTCCCATTTGCCCAGGGCTATGCTTGCTGGCAGCCATGGCAGCGCCCCCATTGCTATAACAGTTTTTTGTTTGTAGTGTTTGCCACTGAAAGTAAAGAAACTGAAGTCCAGTACAAGATTAATGAGATTGCTTAACTTTTGCAGTTGTGCCTGTGTACCCTGATTATGTTTCTTAAAAGACTCCATAGCTGCTGTTATACAGTAACTGTGAGGGAGCACTGTGTACAAGGATTCCACATCAATAGTTACCAAAATACTGTCAGCTTCCACTGTAATGTTTTTTATTTTCTTCAAAAAATCCATTGAATCTTTTATGTATGACTTATTCTTTTCTGCTAGAGGTTTCAGCAAGTAATCAAGGTAAATGGCTGTGGCTTCAGTAAGGGAACCTCCACTTGCTACCACCGGTCTATAAGGTGGTCTTCTCTGTTCTTATGTGGCTTTGGTATTCCAAAAAAGTAAGGTAAATGTGGGCATGGGCTCCATAAATAATTATAAAGATTTTCAGTGATAACTTTTTCTTCCCATAATGTGGTGAGATTAGTGTTCCATAAATCATATGCTCTTTTTATGTCATCCATGGTAAAAAACTCATAAAATCTGTTATCCTCCAGCATGTTCTCTATCTTTTGGTTGTAGCTAGTGGTATCAGTCACAAGTATACCTCCTCCCTTGTCTGCCTTCATTACACGCCTGGATTTATCATTGCCTAACTCAAGCAATGCTTTTCTTTCTCCCTGTGTTAAGTTATAAAGCTTTATCTTAGGAGGGTTTTTAAGGAGTTTCCTGATATCCATCTCACATTTCACTTCGAAAGCAGCTGGTGTTTGATGTAGTGGTGGACAATAGCTGCTAGGCCTTTTCATAGTTTCATCAATAGGCTTATTTTCAGTGTCATTACTTTTGCCATAAAATTGTACCCTTAAGCTGAGCTTCCTCACAAACATTTTAAGGTCTATCAGTACCTGAGCAACCTCACTCCTGCAGCTTGGTACAAAAGTAAGTCCTTTGGACAACACACTTTTTTCCTCTTCAGTCAGTGCTTTAGCAGAGTGGTTCCAGATAAGTGGAACACCTGTTATTGTGGTACCTGTTGTTGTTGTTATTGTACCTGTTATTGTGGCTGGTTCCTCCGTCTGAGCCTCGGACTTGGGTTGTAGTCGGGGTTCCAGTCAGGATTGCCCAGGTATTGTATTTAACTCACCCCTGTCTACTGTTTGGTTCTCCTGTCTCCCTGGGAGTTTGTGGATAGAGTATGAGACCTCTGGAATTCCTCCTCTGCTTTCTAGAATCTCGGTAGGCTGTAGTAGTATTCCTCACTGTGGCTGTGGTATGGGGGGACCTGGTAAGAGGGACAAGCTCCTGGTGGTGGTCGCCGTTCTTGTTCTGGTACTGGTGCTGGCTTTGGTATTGGTGTGGTGGTTGATGTCTGTGCTGTCGATATTGGTCTTCCTGAAGAAACTGGTCTCTGTGAAGGTGCTGATGCTCCTGGTAGCTGGATTGTCTGTGGTCCCGGTTGTCCTGGTAGTCCTGTAATTCGTCCTGTAGAACTCTCTGTCGGTTCTGGTTGCCGCTGTGGCTTATGTTCCTGTCCTGATCCTTCTGTGATGTCAATGGCTTCTGCGGAGTGTTTACAGCCAGAGGGGATTGGGATTGTGGGGAATGAGATGTTGGAGGGGCAGTCTCCTGGTGGTCCTGTATTAAAGCTGAACTCTTTTAGGAAGCCTGGACTAAACTAATACTGTTCAATTAAAAGTGCACTGGAACTTAGAAAATTGCCACATTGTTTACATGACTAATTTTATTTTATTTTATTTTATTCTACAAACTGGTTGTAAATACCATTTTAAATCAGATGAAATTTAAGTGTATATTTTGTTTCCATCATCATACACACATTTTTTTCTTATTTTTATTTTTTTCTGGTTCTTTTTTCCACTTTATTCAAAATGATGTGTAATAACAATACTAACTACTTATACAATTATATAGGTTTTTAGGGTTCTTGTACACAGACCTGAAGAAGTCTAGAAGGACGAAAGCGATATTTGTTAACAATAGGTTATGAAAATAGAAACTGATTTTTACGTGCAAAATGTATATGTATATATTTATATATATATATTTTTGATTGCCAAATGAACTAAGGTTGATATATTTCCAGCCATGTAGTATATTGTCTTGGATAAAATCACAGACTTATTCTACTTAATAATTTGGTTAAATAAGAGGTACCACATCATTATAAATTTTATTTAAAGTACATAAGGGTTATATATTATTATGACAGCTACTAGGTAGGGTATGACCAGCTCGAATGTCACACTGATAGGGGAAGGGATGTGAATTTAACATGTGTACCAATAACACTTTGTTTTACAGCACAATAAACCACTCCCATGCCTGATAAAACGTATATATATATATATATATATATATATATTTAGAAAGCTTGTGAGGAAATTAATACTCTACTTTTGTTTTACTTGGATCGCTTGTCTGCGTACTTAATAAAGGATTTTTGACTGGAAACAGACTGCCAGCCTTGCTTGGATTACTTTCGAATACTTAGTAATGTTGTAAAATTACATATTTTCTATTATTACTTTTTGTTTTGTTTTGTTTTGACTTAAGACAAGTTTATGTTCGCTACTTCTACTACTATTGTCTGATCTGATTAATATACAGTGATTAACTAGAAATATCATCATCATCTTCTTTCGGCTGTTCCCGTTAGGGGGCGCCACAGCAGATCACCTGTTTACATTTCTTCCTGTCCTCTGCATCTTGCTCTGTCACACCAACCACCTGCATGTCCTCTCTCACCACATCTATAAACCTTATCTTAGGCCTTCCTCTTTTCCTGTTACCTGGTAGCTTCATCCTTAGCATATTTTTCCCAATATACTCAGCATCCCTCCTCAGCACATGTCCAAACCAACGTAATCGTGCCTCTCTGGCTTTGTCTCCAAACCTTCCAACCTGGGCTAACCCTCTAATATACTTATTCCTAATCCTGTCCACCCTCGTCACACCCAGTGCAAATCTTAACATCTTTAATTCTGCCACATCCAGCTCAAACTCCTGTCTTTTTGTCAGTGCCACTGTCTCCAACCCATATAACATAGCTGGTCTCACTACCCTCTTGTAGACCTTCCCTTTCACTCTTACAGGATTAACTAGAAATATATGGACTTAAAATATTCCACACACAGATGTTTCTTACAGTTTTGTTTTTGGACCCACTACACTTTAGTGTGTTGTTTTGAGACTTCAGGGATACCATGGAGATTACTTGTTTTTTGTAAATAAAAAAGATTATGACATTCCAGATTTTGATAGTAAACCCACCTAATGAAACATGCAAATGAAAATATGAAGGTGTTACTGATCAATGCAAGGAGCACCTTGGAGGAAGTAAACATCTGTGTGGTAACTGAGACATGGCTTATAACAGTGAAAATTACTCTGGCTGTGCAGGGCTATAATGTCTTCCACACTTTTAGATCAGCCACTGTGCAGGAGGGAAAAAACATGGAGGGCTCTCAACCTTCATTCAGAAGAGACTCACATCAAGACTGGTTATGCAGCATTATGCACTAGAGCTTTTTCATGTCCAAATCCTGTCTATCTCTGAAACTTGGTTGAAGCCCCATATAAAAGATACTGAAATAATACCACCCAACTACTCAATCATTAGAAAAGATAGAACCCACAAAAAAAGAGGCGGAGTAGCCCTCCTATACTTATCCTCCTTATCAGTTACTCCTTATAACAAACCCACACCCCAGTTTAATAAAGCTGAATTATTTTAGCCCTACTTCAAGTTAACCAACATAAACACATATGTATAGTCTCCCTTTACATCCCTCCTGGTGACAATACTTCTAAACTTGAGGACATCCTCTCCTGGCTTTCTATTAACATTAGCATGGAAACAATAATTCTGGGGGACACTAATATCAACTGGTCCTCTATACAGTCTCCCACAAACCCACTTAACATTAACCTCTATATATTCTCACAACTGATCAACTCCATAACCAGGCCCTCAAAACAAGTCCATAATGGTAGTATCCTTGACTGGATTTTAGTCTCCCACCCTCATTATTTCTCAGACAGTGGCACCTTTCCGATTCCCTTAGTGATCACTTACCCACATTCATACGCTTGCCCTCTCCATTGCATCTTACACACACTTATATTACTATACCACCAAAAACGTTCAATCCCATCACCTTCTCCAACTCTCTAAAAGCAATAAACTGGAATACTTTAAAAACTTTACCACTGGAACAAGCAGTCATCCACTTCAACACAACCTTCTTGAACCTGCTAGACCACCATGTTCCTTTAAGGACAAAAAGAATAAAAAACAAAACTGCTCCTTGGCTATCAAAAAACACACTAGCAACCATGCACCTCAGAGATAAAGCTTGGGCATATTACTAAAAACTCAGGACTCCCCTCACTCATAATGAATTCAAAATGCTTAGGAACAAAGTAAAAAAAATTAATCATCGTAGATCGACAGAACTATTTTTTCTATACTCCAAAACAAACCCCCAAAAGTTTTGGAAAGGCATCTCCACCCTCCTTAACCCCAGCAAATCAGACAACCCTAGCCCAGACCCTGAAGCTCCAGACATAGATCTGGCTACTCAGTTCAATACTTTTTTCATTGATTCCATATCCAAACTAACCTCATCATTCTCATCCTCTAACACCACCACAACCTCCACACTATCCCCATCATCCTCTTTCAATCCTATACCTCCTGTACCCCCCATCTCTACTTCCCCTCCTATTTCCCCTCCATCACCACCCCTCAATACCCCTCCTCTCAGCTTCCACCATTCTCACTCAAACCTGTACCCACATCCACCATAAAAAACTCCTCCTGAAACTGAAACCATGCTCTCATGCCCCCGATAACATTCCTTCATACTGTCTTGCTATAGCTGCAGAAGCCATTGCCTACCCCATCAGTATTCTAATCAACCGCTCCATTCAAGAAAGTTTAGTACCCCAAATCTGGAAAAAGGCTTATGTCGTACCTTTGCACAAAGGTGGCAACAATAATAACATAACTAACTTCCATCCCATCGCCATCCTATCCCCTATCTCTAAACTCCTGGAAAAGTGTATCCACCTACAACTCTTACCATATCTCATAGATAATAATCTGCTTACTCCCACACAACATGGCTTTAGACCCGGTCACAGCACTATGACTGCCCTTCTCTCCTTCCTGGAAACTGTGAATAAAGCACGAGATTCAGGCCACATTGTCTCAACCCTTTTGCTAGACCTCTCCAAGGCCTTCGACACTATCTCCCACAATTTACTCCTAACTAAACTCTCTAAGCTTAACCTGTCACCTTCCTCTCTGAACTGGTTCACTAGCTACTTATCTAATAGATGCCAAGCTGTAAAATGGAAAAAAGCCACCTCCCCATTCCATAATACCCCAACTGGAGTCCCTCAAGGATCCATACTAGGCCCCCTTCTTTTCAATATATTCATAAATGACTTCCATAACTCCATCCCCTTCACTAACATCATCCAATATGCCGATGATTCAACTATTATCTGTTCTGCTACCTCTATAACTACCCTTCTAAAGCTCACACAAGATGCATTCTTAACCACCGAACTATGGATGAAAAAAAATCACCTCGCACTAAATGCATCTAAAACCAAACTAATGCTATTCACCCCATCCAAAGCCACCTCTTATAATATAAGTACATTCCCTATCACTAGTCATAGTAATACACCCATCAAACTCATTTCAGAGGCCAAATTATTAGGTGTCCAAATTGATAGTCAGCTCAAATTCTGCTCCCATCTTCAACTTAATATCAAAAAAAAACATAGAAAACTTGGTATGCTCTACCGACAAAATCACTATTTAACACCCTCCACTAAAATCACCCTCTCCACCACATTTCTCATCCCCTCCCTCCTCTATGGTGCCCCACTCCTAACTAACCTACTATCTTCACTCAAATCACAACTCTCCTCTTGCTATAACAAAATTGCCAAGTTTGCTACTGGCCATAAGTCCACTTCACACCATTGCTCATCTCTCCACAAACTAAAATGGTTGGAACTCACCAATCATCTTACCTATACTCAACTTACTGTTGCCCACAAGCTAATTTTCTACCCTTCCCTCTGTCCCTCCCTTTCCTCAACCTTCAAAATGCACCTCCCTGATAGACTACTTAGATCTAACAACCAAAACCTAATAGAACTGTATAAACCATCTCGTCCCCCAGGAAAAAATCTCCTATCCTATAGTCTAGCTCGTCTCTGGAATTCCCTACCACCAACCATCCGCACCACCTCAAACATCCGTTCTTTCAAAAAATCTCTTCACTCACATCTATTTTCCCATGCTCTTGCTATCACCCCATATAATCTCCTCTCCTCTCTTCTTTTCTCCTCCTATCTCATACATCCTGATCTCAGTTGTTTAAGCCTTGATACCGATTGCATAACATGCACCTCTTAGTGTAACATACCATGTATGTAAAGTCACCTCTGTTATCATATTGTAAATTTTATTCTCTCTTTTGATTGTACTATATTAATATCAATCACTATTCTGTTGTATTTGTAATTGTTTTTACTAGGCTTTTGTAACTATAACTTTAACAATTTGTAACAAGATATTTTCACTGTAATTTTCTGCTTGGAACTTTTCTCCCCAGGACTCCATTGAAAACGGGTTCTTTGTGACCCAATGGACTATCCTGGTAAACCAACTGCAAATAAATAAAATCACCATCAGAAAGGTCACTTCCCACATACTGGCTAGCTACAGAACTCCCTTAAGATGCAAGAAAGCCACAATGCCTATCTGTAAGAACTAGAGTCCCTTATTATTAAACCCAATACCATTTTCATGGGTGATCTAAGTTATCTAACTATAGACTGGGAAACCTACAGTAACACTAGTGCACAAACACAGAGATTCCTGGACTTTGTCAATACAAACATCATGGAACAACTAGTCAGGAAATCCACTAGGGGGAATATCTTAAACCTTGTCCTTACTATTATAGGGGTATATTGCACCATCCCTAGCGCATCTTTGTCTCTTGTTAGGTCTGACCATAAAGTCACCTCCTTCAAAATAAATCTGAATCCAGGGACCATGTCTGTCCTTGGTTTCTTTAAAAACTTCTCCAAGACAAACAACACATTCCAATATGATACATCGGCAAGCTTCAAATCCCCACTAAACCCAATTAGCTCTGCTGAATATGTGCAAACATATACCACTAAACTTAACCATTGTGTAAACAGCTGCATGGTATGTAGGTGTACTTGGTAGAAACAAGCAAAGGGCATACCACAAAAAAGCCACCACTGTGGAACTTTAATAAAAACAAGTTTTCAATAAAAATAAGAGATTATTGGCTGAAAGTAAGAAGAGCAATCCACTCAATGACAGAGTTCTCATTATTAAGTTAAAGCAACTCAGGTACTTCATTAAATCTAACAAACACAAGTTTAAGGTGAAAACAGCCACCCAACCAAAGGACAATCACAAGGCCTTTTTAAGTTCATAATCTAAGAACCACAATGCAACAGTGCTCTGAGGTGATTGTAAATGACATTACCTACACTAAAGCTGAATATATAGCTAACCTACTGGCCAATAAATTCAGCTCAAACTTTGCCCTTCCTCCTGTCTAGTTCACATAAAATATCCCTAACCAACTTGCCACCAGCAATCATAAAAGACCAAGTCCTGAAAGCTCTAACAAAAGCGCTATATCAATGGGTCCTGACAGTATCCCAGGATGCATCTTAAACAGCATGCTGCATGACTTAGCCATGCCCCTAACAGCACTGTTCAGCCTTAGCCTTCATATGGGTTTTGTGCCAAGTGAATGGAGAACAGCAACAATTACTCCCCCTGCATAACAGAGGACCTTTCAAAGAACTAGGCAGTTACAAACTCGTAAGTCTGACCAGCCTCACATGCAAAGCTGCAGAAATAATTATCATGGAATTAATCAACAAGGACATAGTGAACCTCCAAACACTGGACCCATCTCAATTTGGACTCAACATAGCCATGTCATGCTTGCTCAACCTGGTGGACTTTTTTTGTAAGTCATCAAAGCAACGGGTGATGGTAAAATGTTACATTCAGCTTATCTCAACCTGGCCAAGGCTTCTAACAAAATCCCCAACTTAGACATACTAACAAGGCTTAATAAACTAGAAATAAATCTGCTGTATTGCCAACTGTCTCACAGATAGGATGCAGGAGAACAAATAGGAGAAGCTAACTCCTCAAAAAGACAAGTCACCAGTAGAATATCCCAGAGTTTGGTGCCGGGACCTCTTCTGCTTGGTGTAAAAGCCAATACCAAAGGGCTCTGGCTAACTACATTTGCAAATAAATGCAAGCTAGAAGGAGTGATAGACTCCAAAAGACTCAGCCAGCCTAAAGGATGAGTTGTCCAAAACAAATGATTGGTGCCAGACTCACGGACAAATGCCAAAAAATGCATTATCATCTCCCTTGGAAAGTTGACTCCTTGGAAAGTTGACTCCCCCAGGGAACTACCACACTGACAACACATCCCTAACAGTAGACCCAGACGTTCGGGATTTGGGAACTTATATTGACAGTGACCTAACTTTTGAATAGCATGTGTCCACCATGGTAAGAAAGTCTTTCTGCATTGTACAGATCATAAGCATGGGAACTGTTTCTACCTCCAGAGATGTCATTGCCCCTCCCTTTACTCAGCCCTCATTATGTCAGTCATTACATATAATACCCCTTTGGCATGTATCTTTCCACACACATGCAACATCTGGAACACTCACAGAGATAACCTTACAAAAAGCATACAAGACCTAAACAATATGTCCCACATGGACCATCTCAAAGTCCTATCGCTATATTCAGTTTCTTACAGATTACAAAAAGTGAGCTGTTTGTAGTATACAAGGCATGCTCCAACCCATTACTGATGGACTTACTTCACATCTGCAAGTCAAATTATATCAGAAACATTCAATTCAGGGACCTATCACTAACATAGAGGAAACATACAAGCCAGTGTGGTAGTTTATCCATGAAAGATTTATTTAGTCTCCTAAGTAACACTTGTTTGCCACTGTTGAAACAGCTGTAAACCTTTCTTTCCAGCAACCCAAACTACTTTTCCATTCTTGAAAAAACATTTTCTAATGACTGCTGTTAACATTTTTTCAAGACTGGAAAAAATAGTCTGGACTGATGTATACCAAGAGCTTACTATTCAAGAACAATTGTGGTTAAACTTTTGTTGAGACTGCTAGTCTTAGCTTAGAAATTATTGTCACAACACACCTTTACAGGCAGACCCAGATTAAGTGAACCTTGGAACCTAGGCACTTTTCAAACTATGCCCACCTCCAAACACAACACACACTTTTTTAGACCTATATAAATGTACAGTTTTTGGAGTGCTTTACCTTCCTGGATTGATTTAAATTATACTTACTATTTAATAAAGCAAATTTGGTTTGTGTTTTAAATATGAATAGACTTGGACATTTTTGCAACAAGATTTCAAACAGTGCTCAGAAACCAGTATTAACAAAATTACCCATTTTAGAATATTTCACCCATAAAAGACCATGTAAACTGTCATTATAACCCAGCAATGTCCGTGCCCATCAGTTACAGCCTCTTCACTGTGTATATTTAAAATATCCAATTGAGACTTAAATAAGTGTAAAATATTCCAACACGCTTTACACAAATACAGACTAGTCAAGCAAAGACAAACTGCTGACTTTTTAATTTGATCATAAAAGCAGAACCAGTCATTCCCATCTGCAAGCAGCCCCAATACTCAGCAAATAGACCCACTGAATTAATTATGGACACACTGTAGCCCAAGTATTCCAACTTATTTCACACAAATGCAGACTAGTCCTGCAATTCCAGGCTGTTTAAACTAAATGAACAGCACACGTTATTTTTATCCATGGCCAACTCCCACCTGACCCTACTCACAGTCATAGACACTTTGCTGTGTACATCTCATCTAACTCTAGTTAAAAAAACATTTCTCAATCTCTTGGTACAAGAATCAGTGAAAAAATAATAAGGAATAAATACCACAATCAGGAACAGATTTAAATACTGCTCTTAAAAACACACACCCCAGGAGTCAGCAAACTTCTCCTGCACACCAGGGATTGTTCCACGCTGCCGTGCTGTTAAACGGAAACGGATCTGTGTACAAGTGCAGGGAGTGTGTCTGAGAGCAGAGCTCACACAATACACATGCCCCTTGCACACCAGAATTGTGTTCGGCAATATAAAACAAGCGAGAATGCTCGTAATACCCCAACCTGTCAGGGTAAGAAATCTTGTCAAAGCCATAAGGGACAATCATCCCTACCAAGGCAAAAGTTGAAAGAATAAGAGATGTAGCGTTAGCACATAGCGCACACCTCCCAACCTGTCAGAGTAAGGAATGTGGTCAAAGCCATAAGAGACAGTCGACACACAAAGCAGAAAGTTGACAGAATAACAGGTTCAGCATTAGCAGTGATATCGTCAAGGGTACAAATAATACAACACAAGTGCAGTCCAATCCACAATAAGCAACATTAAAACTGAAAACTGAAACTGAACCATTCAAGTTAACAAATACTGTGTATTTATTGAAATAGAACCACGACTAAGCGCTTTCCAATGAGTTTTGTTCCAATGAGCTTTGAGTGTTTAATATATAAAGAGCACTTGAATGTAAGGTAAACGACTCTGAGGAAGCCAGATTGCTGGCGAAAGCGCTTAGTCGTGGTTCTATTTCAATAAATACACAGTATTTGTTAACTTGAATGGTTCAGTTTCAGTTTTCAGTTTTAACGTTGCTTATTGTGGATTGGACTGCACTTTGTGGTTGCCATAATTTTTATATGTTGATTCAGCCCCAGTGGGTGTTACGTTTTTGGTTTCAATACAACACAAGTATTTTTTTTTTATACATGCGATAAAGTTTAAGCGTAGCTGCATAGGTGTGCCTGTTGCTTAGCTATGATTAGTCCAGCTTAAACAGCACAAGATGTTAAATAGCAAGAAACATCCAACATAAGCAACATTGCAATAGTGTAGTGGTTAGAGTGTATGCTTTGCAAATAGCCATTCCAGGTTCAATCCCCACTGTGACCAATCTGCATTTTACATGTGAAAGCAGTACATAAACATTTTTTTTATAATTAACTACTAAATAACATATATTTGTTAACCAGAGTACTGTAGTAGGCCCAGAAGTGAGGTGTCAGTTTAATAAAGTTGTGAAACCCCCATATAAACACAAGTGTCCCATACAGTATAGTCACACATGAATAAATGTAATGAAAGCACACTGGGGGATGTCAGGGACAGTAACTAAATGTATAATACCCAACTGGTTTCAGAGTTACCTGGCTTGACCGCCAACAATCCGTTGTATGGCAGAATGACATATCTCCCCAACTACCTGTCTCCATAGGGGTTCCCCAAGGATCCATCCTTGGAGCCCTACTCTTCTCTGTTTTCACCAATAATCTAGCCTCTGCCACCAAACATGGCACACTCATACAATACCCAGATGACTCAACCATCATCTGCTCAGCCCAGTCCCTACCCAAACTGCAAAAAGTTACACAGGAAGCCTTTTCCTCTGTTGAAACTTGGTTATCCGATGCCCAATTAATACTCAACCCAAACAAAACTAAACTACTCATCTTCCAGCCCATCAAACATACTCAAAACAACTCTCACTTTATCATCACAGCAAAAGACAACAGCACTATATACCCAACTGAACACACCAAATTGCTAGGAGTGGAAATAGACAATAAATTAAAATTTGACATTCACATATCCATGACCATAAAAAAAGTCCACAAAAAACTAGGAGTGTTATACAGAAATAAGCAACTTCTCACCAAAGCAGCAAAGATTTCAATAGTAAATTCCCACCTTATCTCCACCCTACTTTATGCCTCTCCAATATATACCAACCTAAGGCAATGCGATCTAAACAAGCTAGAGACCTGTTACAACAAAATCGCCAAATTCGCCACAGGGGCATCCTACCGTAGTCACCACTGTCTCTCACTTGTTGAACTGTGCTGGCTTGAACTCCCTCACCTCCTTCAATGGTATCAACTCTCATTCACCCACAAACTAGTAAACCATCCACTAAATGTCCCATCCCTCCAGAATCTACTCCAATCCTATCGCACCACCAGACCACTAAGATCGAGCAATAAAAATCACTTGCAGATCATTAAAGCCAATAACTCTGCTGGTGAAGCACTATTCTCTTGCACCATAGCCAAATTATGGAACTCCCTCCCACCCTCAATTACCTCCGTACCATCATGCACCCACTTCAAAACTTTACTAAAAGCACACCTAAAAGCATGCTGGCTATGCCTTTGCAACTCCCACTCTAATATCACCCACCCCATCCAACCACTACCTTTCTTTCCACTCCACTAACTACCTTGATTATAGCAAGCTCAGATGCTCATAAGCCTAGTACTTATTATACAGCAGGAACTTCTTATTGTAACATTTGTTAATGTCTGTTATGTACTTCACAGATAAAGATTCTAGTTGCCTACTGATGAACTATGTTCTTCATCTGTAAATATGTTTTAAGTAATTGCTATGTAAATTGTTAATGGCTATGTAATCCAAATGTAACTACTGTCTGTTTATTTTAACTGTGGAGCTTTTCTCCCTGGGCCTCCGCTGAAAATGGACCTACGTCCAGTCGGACACTCCCGGTCAACAAATATAAATAAATAAATATGTAATGAATGATTAATCAATCCCATACAGCAGATAATCTACAAAATAAAAAATAAGCAATGCTAAGCATTGCAAAGCTCTGCTTACGAGGTGTAAGCATTGTCTAAATATGACTGCTAAGCAATGAGTAGCCCAGCTAAGTGGATTTGCCCATTGTTAAGCAGTGTTGACCCTGTCCCTTTAAGCACTGCCAACCTTAGCTAAGCAGGTTTTCCCGTAGCTTAGCTCAGCATATTCAAAACTGTCCAATCACGGCAAAGGGTGGGAAATCAGCCGTATTTAAACCTCGCAAGCAGGAATACAGCTCATAACTGGTTGCAGCTTCCCACTGTAGGCAGCATGGAAGGTGTTGGCAAGGGCATGCTCTTTCGGGCACTGCACTGGGGCATACAGGAGTCCAAGGTCATGGTAGGACTCCTAGTAAATAACCATGACAACAGACTGCTGCAGGGCCAGTACCAGGTATTCTAATATAAAGTGGAAGCCTGGGACCATCTTGCCCATGATCTCACCAGTGCCACTGGTATCCCTCAGACTGGTGAGCAGGTCCAGCACCACTATGCCGACTTGAAGCGGAGGAAGGGGGAGCTTTTGGACGAGTGGGTCCAAGAAGCAAGACAGAGGGGTGATGTCCCAGCAGTGTGTAAGTATTCATACCAATAACTGTTTACCAAAGTCCAGCCTGTGTATGTGACGGATAGGTATGCCTAAATATTTCTCTATTCCCTTTAAAGCTGCAGCTGAGCGGGCTGTGAATCAGGAAGCCCAAGCCAGTGGGTTGCAAAGGCTGGGTCGAGAGGCTGGTGAATAACAATACGCTTGTAGTAGTCATACCAAATAAATACAATGTAGTAAAAAGTCACCTGGCAGTATAAAATCTGTGTATGGGTTGTATTGAATAAACCAGACAATATCAGCCCCATATAGGTGATATTTAAATAAAACTGTAACTGCCTGGCAATAAAGTTCTAAATCCTGGACTGGTTGTGTTTACTCTGGTATTGTATGGCATTTAGTGTTGCATTCTCTGAATAGTAATGTTGTGTTAACCACGGTTACCCACACTGTGCGACATAAAACATATGTCTAGGAATGTCTGTATAAGACTGTTTGTTACATAAAACATATGTCTAGGAATGTCTGTATAAGACTGTTGTAAGTACAAGGTCAGATTCTACAACCAAGAGAGACTTAGAAAGAAAACATTGAAGGAACAGACAGCAGTTTCTAAATAGCTCACTCTGATGAAACTTTGTATTTTTAGCACACAGAGCCATGGTTTGAATCCTGGGAGTGGTAGTAAGCTGTATGCATAATCATACCTCTCAACTGTACAGATTTTCACAGAATGTCCAGATAAGTGGCACATATTTTTGGCCTGTTCTTCTGTCTCCCTGGCAAATCACTGGGATGATCTCAGAATTGTAGTCACTAAATAATGACATACATTTGAGTTTCTGACTTCTAATCCTTCAGAAAATGTATATTAAAACAAATCCTGTTACTCTAGCACCTCTCTAAGTTTATAAGAGCAATATTCAAAATATGCCCCTATTTGTACCCCCATGTTGTCAAGCTTTGTCCAGAGTTTGTGCATTAAGAGATCGAGAGGTATGTGCATAATTTTAACTAGGAATCTAGGAATATGTGTAGAAACCGTCAGGTAGTGTTAACAAACATTCCCTCCAGAGGTCTACCAGGTAAGAGAGTTAGAATTTAGCTATAAGACAGTTGAAGTATACACTGTGTACAAACATACCACTGCCCAAACCAAGGCCATAAGGTATTGTAATAATACCTGTAGAGTAATGAACAGAGCAATGATCATTAATGTTGAGAGTACTGCAAGGATATACAAGTTGTTAACTGACATGCCCCCCACCACCATATCTGCAACAATAACCTAAACACATAAATCAATGGGTATGTTTACACCAAACCTACTGTTGGGACATATGTCCTATTATTCAACAAATATTGAAATGTGTTTCTATTAATGTTCCATGTTGAAATACTATCATTGGTGGCCTGTCGCTATCAATGTAACCTGCATGCCATTGTAATGGCCACTGTGGTTCCATATATGCATGTGTTCTGTTTGCCATGCAACTGTTCCAAATCTGTTGTTTTTGGTGAATGGGAATATCTATGCATGCTGTTATAACTAATCCTGGATTGTGTTGACTATTACTAACCCACATATGTTCTAAAACTGTACCACCATAGCACGTTTGGGAACCTCTCCCACCTCATCTGGCTGTGTTACTGGGCACCAGCACACCTGGGACCCACCCCGGGACCTCCGCATCTGCTGATCCTGCACCAACTTCGGCTGGAACTGCCTCAGGGGATGGGGCTCGTTCCCCCCCCCCCCAGGAGTGGGTGCAGACAGGATCCTGTCACCTGAACCCAGGTCCAGGGTTTGGTGTGTAGCAAGCTCCGAAAGGAGTTTGGAGATCTGCTATGCCAGCTTTAGGGACGCGTGGGGCAATTACAGGGTCAGCCTGTCCCTCCTGCTCAGCTCCCAGCACAGCCACCTTTGGGGCCGTGAAGATGCAGTGATGACTGCCCATGGGTGGGGACCTCATTCCTACTGTTTCCACTTGGGGGATTATGGGCTTCCGATTTCCAAACACCCCCTCCCAGTCCAAGGTGTTTACCTCCCACATGTACCATATACCGCACCTGTATGCTGTCTTGTCTGTCTACCTACCCAACCTACCTCCCCAAATATACCTACTATCCTTCCCCAACATCTTGCTCTCACCTTAAAAAAAAGGGCAATCTGCTCACAAAAAAAAAATTTCACCCCATACATAGCTGTCCATTTCGTACACATGTCCACTGGACACATGTAATCTGGTCCAATTGGCTTCACAACACATTATTGTTGTCCTCACCCCTCTCTCAGGGGTTTGAGTGTCCAAATATACCTCCAAATTCAGTACACATGCCCAGCTGTTGCTGTAGAAGAAATGGACAGCTATGGACCTTTCCTACACCCGTCCTACACATCCCTAGCTACTTTCCCTATTGTCTTTCCCTCTTTTTCACCACTTTTCGAACACCCCTTTTTTCTTTTCTTTTATTTTAAAGAAACTAGCATGGGGGTAAGCGGAAGTAAGCACTTTTAAGCAGCAATAAGCAGGATTATGCCTGTTTGCGCAGCACTAAGCAATGCCCACACAGATTAAGAACTTTTCAGGCTAACCGTGTGTAGGCATAGTTAACCGGCAGTTAGCATTGCTTACCGCCGTGCAAACCCACTTACAACTGCTTAAAAGTGCCTTAGTCACTCTGTATCCAACAGCCCTTGTTCTGTCCAACAACAAAATAAGCAGCCCTGCCCAGACTTGAACCCGGGACCCTGTACACCATAGTCAGAGCAATGTAGAGCTAGTCCATCACAGCTGTACTACTGAGTGTTTGTTTTTTAAATATATCATTCAATACAGGTATAGAATACTATGGAATAAACATTGTGGAACCAGCAAGTTTATAATATATAAATATACAAATATAGATGTGTATGGTGAAAGATGCATATGAAAAGTGTTTACATCAGATACATGTAGCTGTACATACGAGATTACACATATAGAATATGTACATATATATCAAAATAATATAATGAGTAGATATCAAACAAGAAATATACTGATATATCAATATTCATATATAAAAAAAAAAAAAATATATATATATATATATATATATATATATATATATAAATAAATAAAATATCTATACAAGGATAAATATATACCAACATAATATATATATATATATATATATATATATATATATATATATATATATATATATATAAATAAATAAAATATCTATACAAGGATAAATATATACAACATAATATATATATATATATATATATATATATATATATATATATATATATATATATATATATATATATGTATTTATATATATAGATACACACACACATATATATATATATATATATATATATACACACACACACACACACACACACACACACACACACACAAACACACAAATATACATATACAGAGATATCTATATATACATATACATACAGGCATACATACATAGACATATATACAGATACAGATATATATGCATATACACACACACACATATACACACACATGAAATAGGTTCATAGGTTGGTACTAGGCTATTGGCCCTAGGGCCTATACAAGCCTAGCCATAACAATTTCCTGGATATTTCTTCCCACAATATTTACTTCCCTGGACCCCTGTCTAGCAGGGCAACTGACGTGATCCCCGAGGTGAATTTCCTATCTCCCATCCAATTGTCAAGGTTCCTTTTGAAGAGGGCCAAGGAGGCGCTCTGCTTGACATGCATGGGCAGTCTATTCCAGAGTATGGGGAGTCTCTGGGTCAGGAACCTATCCCTCCAGCATGTTCTGTTTATTGTGATGACAAGGTTTAGATTCCTAGAGCGTGTGGCTCTGAGGGATTGGGATTTCTTTAAGTGGAGCATGTCCAACAGCTCAGGGATTGACATGGCCTTGTATGTTAGGCAGAGACCGCCTCTGAGTAGAAGACATGCCACAGAGTATTATCTGGAGTTTTTTTAGATGGTCAGCATAGGGCATCTGCTTTAGACCTGTGATTCTTTTAGTGAGGTATTTTTGTGGCCTTTCCAGCTGTTGCAGATGTCTTGTGAGGTACATACCAAACATTGTACTCTACAATGGGTCTAATCAGGGATGAGTACAGTGGGATAATGATCTCGTTTTTTTCTGGATGAAAAGCCCTTAGTGATGAGGTGTGCCACATAGAAGGATTTCCTGACTGTTGTGGCGATGTGGTTATCAAAGATGAGACCACTGTCGACCTGTGTCCCTAAGTCTCTCATCACACTTTTGGTGTTTAGTGTACCGCCACCTATGTGGTAATTCATGGGTACATGTTTTTTCCCAAAGGGGATAACTATACATTTCTTGGCATTAAGGTTGAGCCCATGGCTCCAGCACCAAGCATCTGTTTCTGTAAGGCCCTTTTGTAGAATATCCACATCATTTGGGGATTCAATAATGGCTCCCAGTTTGCAATCATTTGCAAACTTTGTTAGCCAGAGTCAGTGTTGGCCTGTACTTCAGAGAAGTAGATGCCAAACAAGAGTGGTCCCAGGACTGAACCCTGAGGTACTCCATTTGTCACTTTTCTGGAGCTGGATTTGGAGTCGGCTACTTTTACAGTCTGGGTTCTGTCAGTAAGCCAGTTGGCAACCCATCAAGTGACGTAGGGATTTATGCCCAGCTTAGTAAGTTTATCTATGATTTCGGAGTTGGGGACGGTGTCGAAGGCCTTGGCGAGGTCCAGATAGGCTGTGAGGATCGCCTTACCCTCGCCCACAGCTCTGGAGACTGATTCGAAGAAGTCAATCAGGTACAGGAGACAAGATCGGCCCTTCACGAACCCAAACTGGGTGAGGTCCAACGTTTGAAAGTTGTCAATGTCTTTGTTTATAAGTTCCATGATAATGCGTTCCATGCCCTTGCAGATCAGGCTTGTCAGACTGATGGGACGGTAGTTCCTGGGATCCAAGGTGGATCCCCCCCTTGTGGAGTTGTATAACTGTAACTGAGCGCCACTCAGTGGGCATGAAGCCTGAGGTGAGGCTATGATTAAACATGACACTTAGGTGAGGTGCCAGTTCATTTTGTAGTTCATGTAGTACACAGCCCGGGATGTCATCTGGTCCCACGGATGCTGTATTCTTAGCTTTCGAGAGTACGGTTTCTACCTGTGTGGCCGTGATTACCAGAATTTGACAATCTTTTGGTATTGAGATGGACCCGTTTAGGGGATGAGGGGGGTGAAGTTGGCACAAAATCGATCTGCCAGGATATTGGCAACATCCTTGGGATCAGTATATTTAATGCCATTCTGTTGTAGCTCAGAGCAGATCTCAGCATTGCCATTTAGATTATTATCATAACTATAGAATGCCTTGCGGTTGTCTTTGGAATCTTTGGCAATTTTATTTTCGTAACTAGCTTTGGAGGATTTTATGAGGGATCTCAGCTTCTTACTAAGGCTGGTAAGGGAGTTTTTTGCATCCTGGGATTTTCCTCTTTTCTGCAACAGTTTCTTCCTTCTCTTGCATAGTTTGTTTATTGCAGGGGACTACCGGATTCCGTTTTTTGGAGGAGAGCATCTTGGTTCTATTTGGGATGGCATGATTCATGCACAAGTGGATGTGCTCGTACATTGCCTTAGTGTAGGATTCAGCAGTTGAACTTTCAGCTCCCGTCTGCATGGGTGTCATGAAGTTTGTCACTTCTGACTTGAGTAGCATGAAGTTGGCTTTGGAGAAGTTTTTTTATGGAGGTTTCCTTACTGGGGGGTGGGGGTGGGATGTGGATGTCAAGGGTGATTTGCTTCTGGTCAGACCTGACTAATGAGGGGGTGACCACTGGTGTGGAGCATCTATCTCCCATGTTGGTAATGACCAGTTCTAGGATACTGAAGCCTCTAGTGCAACAATGGATTAGTTGATCCAGGGCGTTGGAATTTATGAATTCCAAGAACCGTTGGGAAAAGGTGCTAGTACCAAAGTAGTTTTCCCAGTTAATGGCAGGGTAGTTGAAATCACCCAGTATTAGGGTGTTTGGTTGTATCTTAATATTTTCCAGTATGTTTAGAAAAGTGTAGTGAGAATCTTGGGGCTTGGTGGGAGATCTGTAGCAAGCTACAATTTGGATTGCAGTCTTACCTAGTGTTAGTTGCACCTGGAGAATTTCAGATGCATTGTGTTGGGCAACTAGCCTGGAGGTGTGAATATGGACACTCCTCCACCTTTAGTGTTTCGGTCTTGGTTTGGTGGCCGAAACGTGTGGTAAGAGTTGTAACCTGGTTTTGCAGGGGTGCTCTCTGGAGCCTTTAACTAGGTCTCAGTTACTGCACAGATATCGATGTTCTCCATTTTTAGGAGTGCCTCGTGAGAGTGCATTTTGAGGTTTAGACTTCTAGCATTGAGTAGTATTACCTTCAGATTTTGCATGCTTGTATCTGTTACGTTAGTAGTTTTGTCCTTTGAATCTTGCCTTAAAAAGGCACTATAGGGGTGGCAAGAGCTTTAGCCAGTAACCTGAATCCCAGGGGTGACAGGTGCAGACCATCTCTGGCAAAGCATCGTGGTTTGTCGATCATGTCGTCCCAGGCAGACAGATACTGAATCCCCTATGAATGACACCAGAAGCTTAGACAATTGTTGAAGTCAGTCATTTTGTCCTTACACTGTGGTATCATTCTGGGTGAAGGCAGGATGCTACAAAGGGCTAGGGTCATACCTCCCTGGGCCACATGATCCGAAAGCTCTTGCATGTCCCTTTTCATGAAGTCCAGGGAGGTACATCTCAAGTCATTCACTCCAACATGGACAATGACAAGTCGTATTTGTACTTGTTGTGCAGTGACTTGAGTGCACGCATTATGTGGCAGATCCTGGCACCCGACAGGCAGCTGACTAATTTTCACCTTGTTCAGCCAGATGAGTGGGACATCGGTGTGCCTGACTATAGAGTTACCTATGACTAAAGTGTTGGGTACGTTGTCTTGCCTTAGGGGCTGTTGTTGGGTGGCACACTGGTGTTGTGAGCTATGTGTCACTTTGGCTGTGACTGGAGTTTGTTTGCGTTTCAGCTTCGGAGGTCCTTGTTGCTTGGGCAGGTTAATGTTAAGGACCTCTTTATATGTGGGTTTAGTGTTGCTATGTGTGGGTATTGATATTGTGGGTTTTGAAGGGCTATGTGTTGCCTGAGGTGTAGTGCAAGTGTTAACCTTCTCCTCTTGACTGTCTAGCACAATCTTGGCTGAAGAGAGCTTTGCTTCCAGTTTAGCTATGTCAGTGCATCTCTCGCAGGTTATAGTGTTGGGTAGTAGAAGGAGAGGGTTGTCTGTGTACATGAGGCAGTTGCTGCATTGCCCCAGTATGCCCAGATTCACCAGGTGGACAGGAGAAATCACTGGAAGCTTACCCTTGGACATGACTGTTTAGGTGCTTTTTTTATAAAGTACAAGAGCTGTTTTCCCTTACTTGTGCATAACATGCACTGCAGTTATACCCAGCACCATACTTCCCCACCCTTAAGTGCAAGAGATCTGGACAAAGGCTGCAAAATGGGGGGGGGGGGGAATGGGCCAACATTAGGGACACAATGTATATCCTGCAGGTATAAATGTAGAATGTCGCTACAGGAACAGGGTGTGCGTCAGCATACATGTTCAGAAGGATGTCAATTATGAAACTGTAATGTATTAATGTATGCCATCATATACTGACAGACATCCCCATATGATCACAGTGATTCACCACAGGAAGGAATAACATGACACTGTTCAACAGACCAGAAATATGGGCAATAAACGTGGACAGTCTGGAACAATCTGGCTGGTGACAGGTATCCTCAGAACAGCTTAGTGCAAGAAAGCATAACCAAGCCTGGCAAATGGGGGGGGCATGAAAATGTGGACATATCTGACATAATAGTGTAGATGAGCTGACACTTGTGATGCAGTAACACCCTCCTGTCTGTTCCAACATCTATTGAGTGGAATAGCACAAGTCCAAAGTCCAGTGACTTCTCAGGAGTTAGTCATGTAAATCTTCACATCTCCCCACTGGTGTCTCAGACATACACAAAGCTTATGTGGTCCATGCAATACTACACATCTGCCAAATATCTGGACATAACATCACATTAGGGAAAATAGAATGAGCTGCTAGCCATGTCACCAAGCAATATCCAAAATACAGGCAGAATGACTCAACAAAAAAGCAATCTTGCTATGGGGGAATACACATGTAATTGCAAATTTACCAAGCACTCCAGGGATGTAATAGCACTGAGAAACAGACACCAGTGTGAAAGTGCATACAGTATAAGGAGTGTGTGAACCAAAGTGTCAGCATGTTTGACACTCATACACTACCCCTACATATAATGGCCCAATACACAGTGTAGTATGATGTCTGACTGTGTTATAGGGTATGTCACAGTCTTACCCTACAAAAATGTAACACTTGACAGAGCACCAGAAACTGGATCAACATGCAAAGGTAGACAGAAAAGGAAACATAACACTTACATATACCCCCCAAAGAAACAACATTCACAATACACTGCTACACAATCCTGTCAGTCTGTCAACAATAGCCAGAAATACAAAGACCTCCAAACTGTACACACTCCCAAAGAATGCCCAGGCCTTGTCATCATATATAAGGCCTCTTACACATAAAATGTCTGGCAATCGGATGATATTACGACTTACGTCACTAAGTAATGATATACCATATCTCAGTGCCTCTAACTGCATGATATATGGACAAAGTTTGACATACTAATGGAAAGAGGCCTAAACACAGGTCCAAGATGGAGATATTGCTGTTATAAACTGAGAAAGTAGCTGGTGTAGGTCTAATCCTATCCCCCCATCACATACAGTGCAAATATTAACATCCCACAATCTGCTGTGTCCAGCCCTGAATCCTGCCTGTCTGTACAATTCCACTGTCTGCAACCAGTGTAATGTAGCCAGTCATACTACCCTCCTGTAGACTTTACAAATCACCTTAATGGTGCTTGTCTGTCACAAATAACTCCTGACTCCCCTCCCCGCCACACACAACCTGCCTGTACACTCTCGCATACCTCCACCCACACTGTCCATTACTCTGAACTTGTGCTCCCAAGCAGTTAGACCTATCCACCTTCCAAACTGTATGCCCTGCATTGTCACCATTTCTCTATCCCCCACCCCATTCACACACATGTATTCTTATTTAGTCCTGCTGACCATCATTCCTCCCCACTCCACAACATAACCCCACCTCCCCAGGGTCTCCCCAACCTGTCCCCTAATCTCACTACAGACCACACTATTATCTGAAAACTGCATAGTCAACAGGGGCCCCTGTCTGATCATGACTGTCAACCCGTCCCTCACCACTGCAAATGTGAAAGGACACACAGCTGACCCCTGATGTGCTCCCATCTCCACCTTAAATCCACCTGTCATGTCAAAACCAGAAATCACTGCTGTCACACTAGCCTCCTACATATCCTGTGGTGTCTGACAGACTCCTCTGGCACCCCTGACCTCCACATGCAATACCACAACTACTTTCCAGGCAGCATGTCATATGCTCTCTGTAGGTGCACATAGACATAATGCAGCTGCATCCAGCTGCATCTCAGCCTCAGTGCAGAGCTCCATCAACACTTGTGGATCAACATTTGCATCTGTAATGCACTTACCTGGCATGAAACCATATTGCAAATCAATCATCACCATGTTCTCAACCTAGCTGCCAGCACCCTTTACCATTACCTCATCCTGTGACCGATCAATGTAATCCCTCACTTGTTACTACAGCTCTGCAGAAGATCCTTGTTCAGATAAGCAGTACCCATACATATTCACCAACATCTCAAACATCCTCTCACTTTCCAAGATTACAGTAAACAATCCAGTTAAAAATACCACTGCCAGATCTCAGAAACACCTCCAGGCATCCACAGGTATGTCACCTGGAACAACAGCCTTTCCACTGTTAAACCCCCTCGTAGCTATCCTTACATTCTCCTTGATAATCTGTTGCACCTCCTGATTAACCATACCCACCTCAGCCAACCTTCCCTCCCTCCCCCATTTTCCTCATGGAACAGGCCATCAAAGTGATGTTTCCATATGTTCTAAAAATACTCCTAGCTTGTATGTTTCACCCATATCCCTTTAACACCCTTTTGTGCTGCACATCCTTCCTAGCTATGCGCCTCTGTCTAGCCAATAGCTACAGGCCCTATACACCATACATGCTGTCCAACATTACATACAACCCCAGACTCCACATCCATAGCATGTGCAACATTCTCTTTGCCATGCACCCCATCTGTTTGTACTCATGTCTACTCTCTATATCTGTCTGTCAATCCCACTTCTCCTTTGCCAACACCTTTCTCTGCATACTCCTCTGTACGTCTTCATTCCACCACATGTGTAGAACCACCACATGTGTAGAAGCACTCACCATCTGGGCAGCATGTTGACCTGTGTCTGATTGAGCATAGCAGGTCACAGGTGCATTAATGTAATTCTCAATAAGAGTACAAATAGGACACATCCACTGAGGGCAGTCGGAAGGCCATCCCCACATATGTCTGTGGTCTCACAGGCAACTATCCAACCCAACCTGTAATGGAGGTCAGCCACAGCACATACACACACACCATAGGTACAGACAACCAGCTTTGGACATGTTTAGGACAAACATCACTGCCCTGGCTCAACATCAGTATAGAATGCTATGCAAACCACATGCACCCCTACCCTCACCATTAATCAGATGCAAAATGCCAACTTACACATAATGCTATGCATGTCCATACAATTCTGCTAGGTACTCGAGTATTATATGATGTAATGTTGTGGCTACTGATACTCATTACTAGTGAGTTGTCTCTGTAAAGAACTATCGACAGTGTCTGATGTCCTGTGATGTGTTTTTCCCTGTTTATGTCTTTCAGGTGTGATGCAAAGGCTTCCAGCCTATGATGTCCAGGAGACAGCAGCCATAACTTAGGCCATCCTGGAACACTACCACATCCTCTTCAGTCGGGGTCGCCAACATCAGTGGGAGAGGACAGCCCTCTGAGAAGACCACACACAGAGAGTGAACACCTTGGGGAACCATGGCCGCACATATGAACAAGGTCAGGCAAAGAGCAACTGACCTGATTCGGCATGCATGGCAACGAACTGCTGCGGTGGTGAGGGACCATTCCGCTACTGGTGGTGGGCCAGCCAGAGAGGCTCCACTTTCAGCAATGAAGGAGCTCCTTGCCAACATGTATATATGTATGGAGATGCATATATGTGGACAAATCTATACATAATACATATATATATATATATATATATATATATATATATATATATATATATACAGATATAAATCCACATGTATATCGACATATATATATATATATATATATATATATATATATATATATATGTATAAAGGTGAATACATGCACACAGAACTGTGAGTGAAGCTCCAAAGGTGGTGGTGTTTCCATATTCACTAAGGAGGCACACACCTCCAGAGTGTTGACTATCTTAGGCATTACAGATCCTGCAGGCCTAGCTAACACTGGGTAGGACAGTGGTTCAGGTCGTAGGTCACCAAACATGTCCCAACACTCACACTCCATGTCTCTAAACACCTTGGAGGATAATATTGTCCAACCTAACACTCACATACTGATTGACTTCAACTACCCGACCATTAACTGGGAAAGCTACTCATGTACCACTGCACATGCCCATCACATCAACCTGGTCCTTCCTAACATGGGCGACTGTTGCTCAACACCAATAGACCACTCCCCCTTGTTATATCTGAACACAGATTAATCACCTTTGGAAATCCATGGCCCTCCCATGCCCTCCTGCACAGGTAACCACCATGAAAAGCCTTTCCAGTGCTGAATATGGCTAACCTCATGGCAGCCATGCAAATGCAGACTAGGTGCATGACAGCTGAATCAAACAACAATGAATTATGAACATGTACACAAATGCATGGGTACTATCATACCCACTACAACCAGGAACCTCACCTCCAATAAAAGGAAGATGATCTGGTGGTCCCCTGCCATACAGACACTGTACAACTAAAGGGAAGAACCAATATGGAATAACATGAAGTCCCAAGACTGGAAATCAACCCTTATCAGCCTCAACTGAAGGTTGAGATCCCTCATCAAATACTACAAAGTTAGCTGTGAGAATAGAATTTGAGCACATTGTGAAGACAATCACAAGGTCTCATACAGTTATGTTAAGAATCTCCATGGCAATAGCAAGATTTGTTCTGAGCTACTAGACAATGGAAGCTCCCAGACTGAGCCAACAACTACTGCCAATATACTGGCTGGCATCTTGAGTGCAAACATTACCCCTCACTTCCACCCCCCCAAAGGACCAATCACAATACCAGTACACTGCCAAGCACCCAGTAGTACTGCAGCACAGGTTAAAGCACCACTGTCCAAGGCCAAGAATACAGCTTATATGGGACCTGAGAATATCCCTGGCTGTGTTCTACATGAACTATAGAGTAACCTGGCACCTTACCTGTGTGCCCTGTTCAAGCACAGCTTCACCTCAGGCTTTGACCCTACTGAATTGTACACTGCTAGTCACCCTTTCCCACAAACGAGGTGCAACTACAGACCCTGGGAAATACCACCCAACTGCCTGACAAGTCTGTTATGTGAAGCTATGGAATGCATCATCATGCACCTAATAAACAGGGATATGGGAATCTGCAGACTCAGGAACCCACGCAGTTTACCTTTGTGAAGGGTAGGTCATACCTGCTCATTCCACCTGGTCAACTTCTTGGTATCAATCAC
The DNA here is from genome assembly GCF_019279795.1 of Protopterus annectens. Lineage (NCBI taxonomy): Eukaryota > Metazoa > Chordata > Ceratodontiformes > Protopteridae > Protopterus > Protopterus annectens. The sequence goes on along the minus strand of NC_056725.1, from coordinate 535,832,682 downwards.
CTGAGCTGTGGATGTAGGCAAGGTGACACATACAGCCTACATTGATCTGGCCAAAGCATTTGATAACATTCCCCACTCACTAACTCGATGGGAACAGAGGCACAAACACAGGGGTAGATTGGACATACTGCTGTCATACATTGAGAGAGTTGCAGATGTCACTGGGTTTGTTGTAACATCCTTTATGAGGAATATGATGTCAGTAATACCCATAGATGTGAGTATTTACTGACTGCATTCCCCAGAGTTCACAACCGATTTACCAAGGACACTAACTGTCTGGTGAGCACACAAAACATAGCAGGCAGACATGTGGCCAGTTTGTGGACAGCGAGCCAGTGGAGAGGTATGTCAGAGACATATCACTTTGAGTCGTGATGTCACACACTAAATGCATGTCCACACAAACCCTGTCAATATATCAATCCACCATGTGTATAACAGCATTGATGACATAGAATCTGTTCACAAATCTGGGGATATGTCCCACATGTTGGTTGGCTGTCTCCACATGTCCTGTCCTGTGATGTACTGCCACCCACTGTATGTGAATCTGTAGGCCACTGCCTCTGTAAAGTCCCTCACACAGGCAAGGAAATTGGGCAAGGCCCACATTAAGGAATGTCCCATATGTCAAAACTAGCATCAGTGTCCAGGCCCACAGCACAATACAATGTAGGCACCTACAAAATGGTATGGCCATAGCATTACCTGACATCTGCATATCTGTACAGAGGACAGACAGAAAGTAGATAGCCAACAGGTTATGCATTAGGATGAATGTTTTGCAAGATACACATCTGAAACTGAAAGGTATGCCATTACTATATGACAGCAGTCCTCAATGACATGTCCAAAGAACATAGTAGTCTACAGTTAATATCAACATATCAGATCAATATCCAATAGGAGATACATATAAACATACAGCTCAAACACCAAGAACAATATACTCAGTACTCAGAGTTCAGCTTTGCATACAGGGGTGTAAAGTTTCAGTACTACAATCTGCAATCTACTCTTACTTGAAAAAGCACTGTTAAAAGTACTAACGTAATGATACAATATGTGTTAAACTATTTTTGTCAACCAGTGCACTGTAGCGGGTGTAACATATGACTGCATATAACCTGGGATACTACCCATGTATGAAACAAATCCAAAAGAAAAGAATGTGGTACTACCATGTATACCCATTTGTCCCATACAGTACACTCACTCCCCTTGTAACTGTAATGACAGCATATAGAAGCAAGTTATGTACAGGAGATGAAATACACTAATTAAAAATGTCATTACCCTGCTATTTTATCAGACTGGAATGTGATCACTGGTTACCAGGGCTGAACTATGCTTAGCAGGTGTAAGCATTGTTTAAATGTGAATGCTAAGCAGATTTGCACACTGGTAAGTGAAGCCTATATGATGTAAGCACCTATTCGTTTAACCATATGTTACCACCACTTAGCTTTGCACAAACCCACTTAAAATGTTACCACCACTTAGCTTTGTGCAAACCCACTTAAAGCCGATTTAAAGCGCCTTAATCACCCTGTCTCCATCAGCCCTTGTTCTGCCCAGCAACAAAATAAATACCACATGCAGGTCTTGAACCCAGGACCCTGTACACTACAGCCACAGCACGTAACCACTACGCCATCTGAGCTGTGAGGGTGGCTGTTGGTTTTTCAAGTATATCATTCAGTACACATACTGAATAGTAGTGAACAACTGCTTTGACTACTACAATTGTTTAGTACTTGTAAGTAAAAATAGTGTTGAATCAGTCATATTCTTATATGTAAATATGCACATTTCAGATTAATATGGTGGGATACATCTGAGAAATGGGATACATAAAAGGATATATATATATATATATATATATATATATATATATATATATATATATATATATATATATACACACACACACACACACACACATATATATATATATATATATATATATATATATATGTATACATATACATACACACACACACACATATATATATATATATATATATATATTCATTCAGGAACAACAAATGCTTCAGATTGTAAATAACCTACCAGAGGACGGAATATACTAGATATTGTTTGTGATTGTGTTCCCAAAGAAATTACTATAACTTCAAGTCAAGTTTTACCACCACTGACGTGCTGGGATCATAGGGTTATTAAGGTTAATTTGTTGCAAGATAATTCTGCCAAACTGAAATCTAAGCCAATGCACAGAAGGTTAATTACAGATTAAGGGAAGCAAAACAGTTACTATATAAAACTAACTCGAGTGAGGTGTTCAGTGGAAAACTGCAGATGTAATATGGAAAGTTTTGAAAGAGAAATTGTTTGAGTGCAAAAAGTCAAAAAAATGTTTAACATCAGGATCTAGGCATGCAACATCAAGGGGGTATATTTCCATAAGAACAAGATACCTAATTAAGGTGAGAGGCAAAAAATATAAGAAATGGAAGAGAAGTCAAACTACAACTTTGAAAACTGAAATAAACAAACTGGACAAACAGCTTAAGCATAGTGTTAGATAAGATCAAGAAAACTTTGAAGAAAATTTATATAAAGATATTGAGCATAATAAGAAATCATTTTATAGATACATAAGATGTGGAAGGAGTAAAGATACACAAACTGATAAACTGTGTGCAGGTTCTAAAATGTATTCTCAGACACAACAGATTATAGATATATTTACAAAATCTTATGTAAAACAGTTTGGCTCCACAAAACCCAGGTAACCCCAGATACTGGAATCAAATTAGATTATACTGAAAAAGAACTGTGCAAACTGGATCCAAACAAAGTGCAGGGAGGAGACGGAATAAGTAACAATGACCCGAGAACACTTCAGCTAGAACTTACACTACCATTATATCTATTATTCACTAGTTCATATAAATATGGGGAGATTCCTCAAGATTGGAGACATGCACTTATTAAACCTGTCTTTAAGGGAAAGGGGAGTAGGACAAACCCAGAATCATACAGACCCTTTAGTCTACTTTCATGTTGTGGAAAAATAATGGAGAAGATAATACTGGATAAGTTATTGTCAGAACTAGATAGGATGGGACGTGAAACCATACATCAGCATACATATGTTGAAAATAGATTTATTACCACCTGTAACATGATGTTCTATTACAATATACTAACAGCTATGAATGAAAAATTGTGCTGTGATGTCATTTATATAGATTTAACTTCAGCATTTGACAGGGGCATACACAAAACACTGATCAATAAATTAGTGCAATTAGGTATTGATGTACTATTGATAAGATGGATAGCTGCATGACTTACAAACAGGACATGGCAAGTATCACACACCAACTGAACAGGTGAAATCCTTGGTTACAGTCAAGGTGCCCCACAGAGCTCTGTCCTAGGCCCTTACTTGTTTAAATTGCATCTTTCAGACCTTACTTTTTCATCTGAGGTGTTCTACAGTCTATATGCTGATGACTTGAAACTGGGTAAACTGATTACAAGTGTTACAGATAAGGCATGTCTGCAAACTAATTTGATTAAATTGACCATTTGGGCACAGGAGAAATAATATGTTGATAAATACATCAAAAACTATGCATACGAGATTTGGGAGACAAACTGAAAGGCGAATATTGGGTCTATATTAGATGAGCGACCATTCCGATGTTCGAATCATAGATGGTCGACATCATATGATCGAACGTCGGAAAGGTCGAAGGTAAAAGTCAATGGCTTTTCACGCGCAGAATGGGAAATTTTCCTTTTCTGCACTGAAGTGTGTTCTTGGCGTTGGTATATTTAAGTAGAGGGGGTGTGGGGGGGCAGAGCGGTAATATAATTTTTTTTGTTGTTTTTATTTTATTATATAGTCGATGTTTCGAACTTCGCTCATATGAGTTCGCTCATGCGAGGTTCGAAGTTTTGAAACCTCAAATATACAATATAGACCCCAAATACTTAATACAGCACATAGTGATTGAAACTGTAGGCTCATTTAAGGACCTGGGTATATGGGTAGATTCAGCTATGGGTTTTTCTAATCATATCAACCAACTGGCTAATGATAGTTCTAGAACTATAGGATGAATAAAAAGATTTATAAAGTCTAGGAAATCAAACATAATAAAGTCATTGTTTGTTAGTTACATAAGACCCAGCTTGAGTATGGAATAACAATATGGAAACCCTACAGGAAAACAAGCATGAATAAACTGGAAAGAGTACAGCGGAAAAATATACCAAGGGCATCCATGGATGTGAAAATCTAAGTTATTATGAAATATTAAAATATCTGAATTTGTACAGTGTCTCTTACAGATATTTAAGATGAGATTTTATTCAGGTATATAGGGCATTTAGGGACAACTACCTCTGGGAATATTTGGGGTTATCAAAAAGTACTAGAGAATCATCAGATAACCTATGTAGAAAATTCTATAGGAATGAGAAGTGTACTAATTGGTACTCTGACAGAGTAGCTGATGCTTGGAACAGACTACCAAATTACATTAAAGCAAGTACAAGTTTAAATATTTTTAAGAACAGCCTGGACATTTACTATGGGAACAAGTGTTTGGTATATTGACAAGCTAGAAGGGCATTAATGCCCGTGCTTGAAACATTTGGATGTACGTATATTGGTATATATTTCCGTATCTCTCTCTCTCTCTGTGTATGTGTACATATATATGTGTATATATATATATATATATATATATATATATATATATATATATGTATGTATATATATATATATATATATATATATATATATATATATATATATATATATATATATATATATATATATATATGTATATGTATATATATATGTATATATATATATATATATATATATATATATATATATATATATATATATATATATATATATATATATATATATATATATGTATATATATATGTATATATATATATATATATATATATATGTGTATATATATATATATATATATATATATATATATATATATTTCTATGTATATATATATATATATATATATATATATATATATATATATATATATATATATATATATATATGTGTATATATATATATATATATATATATATATATGTATACACACACACACACACACACACACACACACACACACAGTAGATATAAAAAGTTTACCCACCCCTGTTAAAATCCCAGGTTTTGGATATAAAATAAATAATTTCAAAACTTTTCCCACCTTTAAAGTGACCCATAACCTGTACAATTCAATTGAAAAACAAATCGGTTAGGGGAAAAAATATAAAAAATAAAAAACGTACTATACGCCGGTTACATAAGTGTGCACACCCTTAAACTAATACTTTATGTGTGCACACCCTTAAACTAATACCTTGTTGAAGCACCTTTTGATTTAATTACAGCATTCATTCTTCTTGGGTGCACACCTGCCATCAATTAAAGAGACTATGATTAAGCCCAAATAAAGTTCAGCTGTCCAAGTAGGATTTTCCTGACATTTACTCGGTTGCCTGCTACAGCAAAAAACATGGTTCACAGACAGCTTACAAAGCATCAAAGGGATCTCATTGTTGAAAGGTATCAATCAGGAGAAGGGTACAAAAAAATGTCCACAGCATTGGATATACCATGGAACACAGTGAAGACATTCATGAATATGTGGAGAAAAGATGGGACAACAGTGATGTTGCAAAGAACTGGACGTCCCTCCAAAATTGATGAAAAGACAAAACGAAAACTGGTCAGGAAGGCTGCCAACAGAGCTACAGCAACACTGAAGGAGCTGCAGGAATTTCTGGCAAGTACTGGTTGTGTACTACATGTGACAACAATCTCCCGTATTCTCCACATATCTGGACTATGGGGTAGGGTTGCAAGACAGAAGCCTTTTCTTTCACAGAAAAACATCCAGGCCCGGCTAAAACTTGCAAAACAATAGATCAAGTCTCCCAAAAGCATGTGGGAAAATGTGTTATGGTCTGATGAGACCAAGGTTGAACTTTTTGGCCACAATTTCAAAAGGTACGTTTGGCGCAAAAACAACACTTTGCATCACCAAAAGAACACCATCCCCACCGTGAAGCATGGTGGTGGCAGTATCATGCTTTAGGGTTGCTTTCCTTCAGCTGGAACTGGGGCTTTAGTCAAGGCGGAGGGAATTATGACCAGTTCCAAATGTCAGTCACTTTTGTCCCAAAACCTTGAGGCATCTGCTAAGAAAGCTGAAGATGAAGAGGAATGTCATCTTTCAACATCACAATGACCCCAAGCATACATCCAAATCAACAAAATAATGGCTTCACCAGAAGAAAATTAACGTTTTGGAATGGCCCAGCCAGAGCCCAGACCTAAATCTAATAGAAAATCTGTCGAGTGACATGAAGAGGGCTGTGGACAAGAGATGCCCTTGCAATATGACAGATTTGGAGTGCTTTTGCAAGGAAGAGTAGGCAAATATTGCCAAGTCAAAATGTGTCATGCTGATAGACTCCTCCCCAAGAAGACTGAATCCTGTAAATTAAATCAAAAGGTGCTTCAACAAAATATTAGTTTAAGGGTGTGCACATACAACCAAGTATTAGTTTAAAGGTGTGCACACTTATGCAACCAGCATATTGTACGTTTTTATTTTTTTTTATATTTTTTTCCCCTAAAAGAGTTGTTTGTTTTTCAATTGAATTGTATGGGTTATAGGTCATATTAAAGGTGGGAAAAGTTTTGAAATGATTTATTGAGGTCTCATTTTTTTATATCACAAAAAACTGGCATTTTAGCAGGGGTGTGTAAACTTTTTATATCCACTGTGTGTGTGTGTGTAATATATATATAAATATATATATATATATATATATATATATATATATGTATATGTATGTATCTGTGTGTGTGTGTGTGTGTGTGTGTGTGTGTGTGTGTGTGTGTGTGCAATATATATATATATATATATATATATATATATATATATATATATATATATATATATATATATATATATATATATGTATGTATATATAACATATGTCCATCACATGTAGTGGAGTCATACCTCAGCACCATAACTCTCATCCTCTTAGTGCAAGGGAACGTAATGTATGTACTGCAGTTATAAATGTAGAATGTTGCTACAGTGACAGGGGTTGTGTCAGCATACATGTTGTGAAGGCAGGATCTTCTGAAACTGACATGTACACCATCAGTTACTGACAGACATCATAAAATCATCATAGTGAAGTACCACACAAATCACAGTAATGATCCTATGGAATACAGAAGAAATATGAGCAATAAACATGGACAGTCTGAAACAATCTGGTCAGTCAGGAGGTATACACAGAACTCCTTAGTTCAAGAAATGTGGAACAAGCCTGATAAAGGGGATGTTTAAAGCAATATATATGGGGATATATTACAAATACTGGAGTAGATAAGCTCACACAGTTGATGCATTCACACCCTCCTGTCTGTCCTAACACATATTAACTGGAGGAGCAGAGGTCCCAAGGCAACATACTTCCCACTAGTTAATGACGTACATCTTCACAGCAACCCTCTGCTTTGTCAGAAATACACAGCACGTATGGTGGCCAGGCAACAGTACATCTGCCAAATATCTAGACATAACATCACACTAGGGTAAATACACCGAGCTGCTAGGCATGTCATCAAGCACTGTCTACACTACAGGCAGACTGCCACAACACTAACCCAATTTACCTATGGGGGAATACACATGTAATTGCAAATATAGCAGGCACTACAGGCATGTAACAGCAGAGTAACAGACACCAGTGTGAAAGTGCCTACCCACAACCAATCTCAACACAGTCACAGTCACATAATGGTAATAGTACAGTATATGGACTGTGTGAACAACAGTCATCATCATGTTTGCCACTCACACACTAACCGTACATTTACTGGCCTAATTCACAGTGTAGTCTATTGCCTGACTGTGGTATGAGACATGTCTCAGTCTGGCCCTACAAACATATAGGCTGATAGGGTATCAGAAGCTGGAGCAGCATGCAACGTCGGACAGAACAGGAACAAGAACACTGACATCTACCCCAGTCTGTACACAGGCCAAGTAACAGAATCACAATACGCGGCTACATAATACAGACACTCTGTCAACAATCACCATAAGTACACAGACCTCACTACTGTACAGACTACAATAGAATGTCCAGGTTTTGTCCTCAGATATTAGGCCTCCTATACATTACACATGTCTGGCAGTCGGATATATCACTGGCTTGATATCAGGAATTATGTTAGTAAATAATGGTATACTGTACATATCCACCTCTTACTACATGATATATGAACAAAGGGTGACAGACTTGGGGACAGAGACAGAAACACTGGGCCAAAATTGACATATTGCAGTTATAAACTGAGAAATTTGCTGGTGTAACAAGGTTTGTTGTGACATATCTCTTCTGAGGGATATGAAGTCAGTAACACACATGGATGTTACCATTTACTGACTACAATCATCAGAGTATGCTACTGCATTTATCAAGACACAAAATGTGTGAGTGATGCACCAAATCTAGGACTCCACACTCTGGCCAGTCTGCAGATAGCCCTACAGGTGAGAGTTTTCTCAACCACATAACACTGTCATGCCAGACTTTAAATCATGCAGAACAGCTATATCCACAAAAACCCTGTTAGACCAACATTACTTCAAATGTAGAACAGCAATACTTACATTCTGTCCCCATGTCTGGAACATCCCCCTCCAGTTTGTTGGCCTGTCTCCACCGTGTTTGTTGTAAGAGGTATTTCCAACTACCCACTGTGATGCTGTTTGTCACACACCCATATGAAGTCCTGCTCACAGTGAAGGAGAAGGGACAACACCCACTTGCAATGCTTACTTACAGGAGTGTGTTTCCATGCAATTGGCTAAAGGAATGATACCACAGTTATTCCACATGCAATTAGCAGGTGGAGGACTCCAATTCGTGCACAGGCCATCAGCTGATCATCAGCATTACCTACTGGATCATCAAGCTCCTGCCTATGCAAAACAGATGCATTTTTCCACATCTACCAGATAGGGGGGGAGAGAGACAGAGGAAAAGAAAGAAAGAATGAGAGAAAGAGCCAAGCGTGTTTGTGTATAATTTGTGGGTGGAGAGAGAAATCTGGGTATTATAATGGTTGCCTAGATATACATTTATGGCTGTGGATGGTCTACAACAACCTCTATGGTGTTTGACAGCTGTTGGCCTTGTAATGTGACATTGGGACATATGGGTCCTCAATATGAAAATGTAGCAAAACCCACCCTGCAATGGATCCTGTTATCACTATCACACTGACACACACACACACACACACACACACACACACACACACACACACACACACACACACACACACACACACATGCCAGTACTGTGTTTCAAACCCCTACCTAGCTATGTCTTGGTACTACAGTGTTATGCAGTGATTGCAGGCACCACGGAGCTTATATGTTGGTGAGCTGTCCAAAGATATCATTGAAGGTGAGTGACATCAGCTGCAGTGCTAAAGGAGGGGAGAGGGAAGTGTAGGAAGTGTGAATGACCACAAAATCAGGTGTCAACAAAGACACACACACACTCACACACAAACACACACAGGTGTAGTTGTGTGAATGGCCTCAAAATTATTAATCTCCACTCCTACCTAACTAGTTTGCTACACTACAGTATCACACAGTTGTCATGAGCACCACTGAGCTTATAGAGCTAAGACTTGGCCGATGGTTTATTCCAAGGTGACTGACATCAGCAGGAGTACTAACATGGGCAATGGGAAATGCCGTGCATGTGAATGGGCCATAAATCTTTCCTCTGGAAACACACACACACACACACACACACACACACACACACACAACTTTACATTTGACAGGACTGAGTATACATATGCTACATGAATACTGATTTGTACTCTCGTGTTACACAGTTATTACAAGCACTATAAGGCTGAGGACTACCAAAAGGAATGTGTACAGTGACTGACATCAGCACATCATGTGATACTGGCCAATTGGATGTGTAGTGGGTGGGACAGGCCTCATAATGGAATTCTCTCTGTCACTGTCGGTCTCTCTCTTCCCCACATCTGTGTGTGTATGTTTGACATATTATAGTGTGTTGACCTTGGATATGTGTGAGTATTCCTATCCAGTGTGTGTGTGAAGCATGAATGGTGTACAATTTGGTGTGTGTGCACAAACATCTGTGAATGGCAGATATGTACAGTCCACTGTGTTGTCAGACATCGGCTTCATTTCTCTACGTGTAGGAGCATGCCCAGTATGACATTCTGTATTGAGTGTGTGAATCCATTCCAGGTCGAGTTGTACTCCAGTCCAGGGTTTGGTGTTCTACACACACAGCTAACAACATGTTTCTGCAGGATATCTGTAGATAGATTGACAATATGGAGTCACAATGGGCGACAGATAGGGGGATACTGTAACTACTACTGTCAGTGCTGCTTGTGTCTCGTGGTTGGTGTTAGCAGAGATATTCAGACATATGCACTGTTTTACACTGTGATGTATTATGCCATCAACTACTGACAGATATAATTATTTGCTCACAGTTATTTACTGGGAAATACAAGATGAATGAAGCTGAGTCCAGTATTGTTGTCCACAGCCTACACATTCTTGCACACTCCTGCCATTCTGGAGGGGTAGCTACAGACATTTGCTGATGGGTCTGTGTAAATAGTCCAGCACCTTGGTACTATGGTGTCTGAGGATCCCCTTCTTGTACATATGTTGACTTAACAGAATGGCCATACCCCGCTGAGGCCATACCTCTCAGCTGTACAGATTCACCCAGGTTACCCAGAGGCAGGGGTCATATATCTGGTCAGTTCCACTTCACATTGTGGTTTACAAGCAGGTTTGTAGCCACCCATTACTTGGTTTGCAGGCAGGGGTTGTATGGGCACACATCAGAGTTTCAGACTTCACACACTCCATGACATCCATGTGTCTACACCCCCCATTATGTTATTTTATCGTCTTCCTAACATTATGCGAGCGATATCTGAGAAGTATCCCTATAGTTGACCCTTCATCCCAGCGGTATTTATGGATTGGTCCACAGTTCATGCAATGGGACAAGGGGAGCATGCTACTGGGATTTGTCAACATGGCCTTGCATTTGAGTTCTGTTGACTGTGTTAGGTTGTTAGTCGTGATCTCATGAGATACTATACATTGGTACTACAGGTGGGGCACAAGCCTTTGACAGAGGTCTGTAGGCCATTTGGTAGTGATGCAGGGCATCTGTAGCAGGCCACTGTATTCTGTCACTCCTACAGTCCCAGGTTGCGAGCCAGTGGATTCCCCTGGGGTGACAGGGTAACTGTGCAAGGTGTTAATGGCAATAGTTCCTGCCAACATTGATCCATTGGTCTGGATACAGGCAGGGTGCTGCTTACAGCTAAGGACATACCTGCATAGGACAGCACTTCAGCATGCTGCATTCTGTGGGTATTCCCATACAGAAGAGGGGTCATACTGTACTCATTCTCAACAGCAAGGATATGATCTGTGATAAACCTGTGGCTGGTGGTGGGGTGAGCTGAGTGCATGTGTAATATGGAAGCTACTTGCAGCTGATTCACAGATATATCTCGGACATTCCCCTTATGCTGCCTTGTACAGGGACATAGGCAGCCTCTCATTACTTCATAAAGTACAGTTGTGTACCTACCATAAATGTAGATGTTCGAGTGTATTCACTGTTGCAGTCATTACAACTGGGTTATCCTGCTGGCAGGCTATCGCAGTCGGCCTGAGTTCCAAAGTCTAGGTCCGGTGTCGGTTGCTGTCACCTCCTCCCGGACGTCAGTGCGCCAGGGGTATAAAAGATGCAGCCGACGCCATTTTCTTCAGTTTTTCTTGCCCCGTATGTCAAGTACCCCTAAAATGGTAGGCTAAATTATGCCAATAAGCATGACTACCCAAAAATCAACTTTTCCTTCATCTACAAGCAAATACACCACATAGATTGTATAGAATAGAGAAGTACAGATAAGTCCCAGCAAGGAAAAGGGGGATGGTGGGAGGGTAACCTGGAATGCAACAGTGAACACACATGAACATCTACATTTATGGTAGATACACAACTGTACTATGTTCATTGTGTTTCACTGTTGCAGTCATTACAATTGGTTGAACTCCAAGGCTAAGGTTGGGGGGCTGGTGCTAAATAGGATTAGGAGAGGCTATCAGGCCCTGCAGAACTGCAGTGGCAAAGCCTGCCCTGGATTTAGAGTAAAGAGGTAAATGATAGTGCTTTGTAGAAGTATGCACTGAACTTCAAGTTGCAGCCTCTAAGATGTCTTTGGTTGGTACTCCTCTGAGGAAGGCTGTTGAAGTGGCTGCTGCTCTGGTTGAATGTGGCCTAATGCCCTTAGGCACTGATTTGCCATGCTGTGAATAGCAGAAATGAATGCAGTGCCCTATCCACTTTAAAATAGTCTGTTTTGAGATAGGCTTTCCTTGTGATCCTGCGGCATATGCCACTAGAAGTTGTTCAGTCTTTCTGAAAGCTTTGGTTCTGTCCAAATAGAAGCGTAGCTGCCTGTGAATGTCCAAAGAATGCAGAAGTCTCTCACCCTTATTCTGTGGGTTTGGGTAAAAAGAAGGCAAATTAATTGTTTGGTTAAGGGCCACACTGGACACTACCTTAGGCATAAATGTAGGGTTTGTCCTTAGAGAAACCCTGTCAGGATGGAAAATGATAAAAGGTTCCACAGCCATGAGTGCCTGTAACTCTGAAACTCATCTAACGGAGGTAATTGTAAGGAGCAGAGCTGTTTTCCAGGATAAGAATTTTATATCGGCTGCAGAGGCTGGCTCAAACGGAGGCAGTGTGAGTTTTTCCAAGACATAGTTGAGGTCCCATGCAGGTATTGGTGCTCTCCTTGGAGGTCTTATGTTTTTGGCCCCTCTGAGGTACTGCCTTAGTAATGGATGAGAAAAAAATAGGTGGTTCTATATTGTAATGAGCTGAAATGGCAGCGGCATGAATTTTAATTGATGAAAAGGAAAGGCCTTTATCCAGCATCTCAGTTAACTATTGCAAAATCTGACAAATATTTGGAACAGTCGTGTCAATACCTTGTGCCTGGTTCCAAGCACAGAATCTCTTCCATTTTTCTGCATAAGATTTTCTGGTGCTAGGCCTCCTGGCCTCCAAAATAACATCCATCACTGCTTTAGAAAGAGGTGCGTCTTGAATGGCTACATTATTCACCATGCTGCCAGGTTTAAGGTCCCGAGTTGGCTGTGCAATATCATACTGTCTTGTTAGGTCAATAAGTGAGGAATTTGAGGTAATGTCCAAGCTGGGCATTGAGACAAGCTCTTTAGGATTGGGTACCAGTGCTGGCAGGGCCAGTCTGGGGCAATCAATATCATTTTTGGCTTCTCTTGTCTGACCTTGAGGAGTACCTTGGGGAGGAGAGGCAGAGGAGGAAAGGCATATACTGTTAGGTTTTTCCAGCTGAAAGATAGAGCATCCACTTTCCATGCTTGCTTGTGATAAGTCCTTGTGCAGAATCTCTGTAGTTGGCAGTTGTGAGGGGAGGCAAATAGGTCTATGTCCGGGCATCCCCAGTTCCTTGTTATCATGCTGAAGACTTGTGAATCCAATTTCCACTCGTGGGGATCCATTAGGTTTCTGCTTAGTTTGTCTGCCAGAGTATTTATCCTTCCTGGCAGGAATTATGCTTGCAGATGTACTTGGTAAGTCAGTGCTGTGTCCCACAAATTCATGGCTAGTCTGCAGAGGGGGTAGGAATGCGTGCCCCCCTGCTTGTTTATGTACCACATGACTGTAGTATTGTCCATCTTTATCAATAGTTGTCCTGGATGAAGTATATCTTTGAAGGCTGTCAGGGCATTCTGAACAGCTAGCATCTCTTTTTGATTGATATGTAGATGCATTTGACTTGCGGGCCATGTGCCCTAAATACATCTTCCTGCCATATGGGTCCCCCAGGCATAATTTGATGCATCTGTTGTCAATGTCTGCCTGGCTGTGGGTAAGGTGAATGGCTGTCCCGTGTTGAGGTGACAGGCTTTTGCCCACCATCGAAACTCCTGTTGCAGGCAGGGAATGAGGGTAATTATTGTTTCCAGGCTGTGGCAATGTTGAGTCCAAACACTTTTTAGATACCACTGAAGTTTCCTCATATGCACTCTTGCATATGGAATTAGTAGTACGCAGGATGCCATGAAGCCCAAAGCCTGCAGAATTTTTCTTGCAGATAACTGGGTCTTTCTTGCCAACATTTTGAAATAAGTAGTCAGTTGTCTGTGTTTGTCTGGCATGAGATAAGCCATCTGGGCAGTTGTATTTAAGCTTGCACCCAGGAATATTATCTCTTGAGAGGGTACGAGTTTTGATTTCTTTTCGTTTACTGTGCACCCTAGACCTGTTAGTAATCTTTTTACAAATGCCAGATGCTGTAGTAGAATGTCCTTGTTCTCTGCTTGAATAAGGCAGGCGTCCAAGTAAGGATATGTTTGTATTCCTCTTTGTCTGCAAAATGCAATTACTGGTGTCAGGCATTTTGTGAATACCCTGGGCGCAGTAGATAAGCCAAAGGGCAGTGCAGAGAATTGGTAGTGCATTGAGCCAGCTATAAATCTGAGGTATCTTCTGCATGATTGTCTGACTGGGACATGCAGGTATGCCTCTTTAGGTCTAAAGTCACAAGCCAAGCCTTCTTGCTCAGCATGGGCAGACGCTGCTGCAGAGTTAACACTTTTAATTTTGGAATATCCAGGTATGTGTTTAGAATAGATAGGTCCAGTATTGGTCTCCAGGTTTTGTCCTTTCTGGGCACCAAGAATAGCCTTGAGTAAAATCCTTGTCCCTGTTCTTGCTGTGGTACTTGCAGAATGGCCCTCATGTCCATGAGAGATGAAACTTGTTTTTGTGGCTTTGCCCATTGATTGCGTGGCAGGTCTGGCATACCGTTTGGCCTTGGCAGGGTGTGAAAGTGGAACCTGTAGCCTTGAGATACGATATTTAAGACCCATTTGTCCTGGGTGATCATGTGCCAATTTTGTGAAAAAAGTGCTAGTCCCCCCCCCCCCCCAAAGGAGCTGCAAGAAGATAAGTGCTTGGTGCTGGCAGGGGGAAGTCATTGAGACTGTTTCCTGTATGGCTGTGATTTTCCCTCTCCACTTTTGGAGGTAGAAGCACCCCATTGTTTAGGCCTGTATGAGCCTTGGGGCTGTGATCTGCCTCTGGGGTGTCTGTATCTGCCTCTTTGTGGCCTGTCTGACACTGGAAAGGACCAATTCTTTGTAGGCCAGTTCCTGCTAAATCTGGGAGGCTGTACCTGTAAGAAATCCTTCACTGTTTGCATAGATTTAGCTTTGTCCTCCATTTTCTTCAACACCTCTGTTGCTTTAACACCAAACAAGATATCATGTTGTAATGGAGCATCTAATAGTTTTGCTTTAACATGATCAGGCAGATTCTGTTCTTTTAACCAAGCATGTCTCCTAATGACAGAACCTGTAACTGCGGCCCTGCAGGAGGCCTCTAGAGAATCACAACCACATTGCAAAGTATGTTTTCCCACTTGTTCAGCTGCATGCAATAAATCCTGCATATCTTTGTTTTCTGCACATTGTGAATTTGCCAACATTTTCTGTTTAAGCAGTGACATAAGATATTGCTGATATTTAAGCATATGAAACTGACAATATAAAGCTCTTACAGCCAAGGTAGCAGAAGTATAAATCTTTTACCCCCCATCTGTCCAGGGCCCATGAATCCCTATCAGAGGGGATAGGGTTTTTTGCAGTGGAAGATGAGAAATAGTTTCTGGGTCAGCAGCAGGGTTTTTGTAAAGAAATTTATGTGAATCAGGAACCCTGTAGTATCTGTCTGGCTTAACAGGAGCTGGTGGTAAAGAGTCAGGAGACAGACTGGACTCTAAAAATACATCATCTACAATGTCTAAAACAGGAGGAATAGCAAGGGACCTGTGCTGAGGTAATAAAAGAAGTCTCTGAGCCTTTTCTTGGATTCTGAGTAATCTTGGCTCTCCCAGTGGAAATGCTCCCTCACAGTATGCAGGGTCTCCCCAAAAGAATAATCCTCAGGAGGAGAGGCTGAAGGGATAGATTCTTCAGCATCAGAATCCTCATAGGGAGGAAGGGAATATTCCTGTTCAGAAGAGGAATCAGAGGAAATGGAAACCTGATCTGAAGATTCATATTCTATCTCTTGCCTAGGCCTCTTATCAGGAAAGTGGGGGGGTGGGACCCCTGATCAAAGTAATTAGGTCTTCGGCCAATTTAAGCATCTGTTTTTTAGGCATGGAGGCCTGACCAGGAGAATGCTGTACTTGTTTCTTTGTCTTTAGAGCTGCTTTAGTCTTTGCCTTTGAAGCTGAAGTTGGTTTTACATATAACTGTGTAGCTCTGAAAACACCCTCAGAAGCCAATGCCTGCTCAGCGGCTCCGAACCCATCTGAGGGAATAGTTTCCGAGTGTCCAATACTGCGAGTTTCCAGCGGCCTAGTCGGCTCCACGTGGGAGTCGGAAGCAGCCTGTGACTCTGAGGTAGCGGGCGTCAGGGGCTGCGAAAGCACCTCACTGAGAACCGGCGAACCGGCCTAACAGAAGCCTCGTCGTCGGTTTTGGACCTCGGATGCCTGTCCTTTTCTTTGTCTTTGCGCTTTTTATAAACTCCGGAAGTCGGCTGTTCCGACGGCATTAAATAATTGAATCTTCTGCCAAAGTAATGAAATGCAAAATTGTACCGACGCTTAATAGTGCATTGGTTAAATCTAGCACAAAACCGACAACTAGCAACGTTGTGGTCAGGGCCTAGGCAAGGAATACAGTAAGAATGAAAATCCTTATGAGGTATTTGCTTCCCACAAGAAATACAATTATTAACTTTTTCTGACATCGGTCTGGAGCAAGAAAAAAGTATCCCCAATGGGGTACTTAGCGTTAATGAAGACTTCGGATCTGAAATTCGAATTTGAAAATCTCAGGAGTCAGCCGAACGGCACTTGCGAACTGCTTTTGCTTCGGCCACCGCACAGCAAGAAAGACTGAAGAAAATGGCGTCGGCTGCATCTTTTATACCCCTGGCACACTGACGTCGGGGAGGAGGTGACAGCAACCGACACCGGATCTAGACTTTGGAACTCGGGCCGACTGTGGTAGCCTGCCAGCAGGATAACCCAATTATAATGACTGCAACAGTGAAACACGATGAACATCTGTACCTTTTGTGTTTTTGTGGTCTGCCAGTGATTGGCCAGACTACATCACTATTCCATACTACACGGACAACTAATGTGCTGCTAACCTGTCTGTACAATTCCAAAGATGTGTGCAGCTGACAGTTAAATTTTATGCACTCTGTCTAGAGTACTTCCACCTGTGTGATGTGTGATGTGTGTATGTATGGGCCCACATTCATGGCATGTCCATCTTTCAGACGGTGACAGATATTGACATCTGGACAGTGAGTATGGATGACTGATGACTGAGAAGCACTGTGTTTGGCACTGCAGTTGTTGGCACATGGCCCTGTCAACCACAGTACTGCCCATAGGCCAACAAGACACAACCATCCATGCCTAGATACTGAATATTGAACACACAACAACCTAACACACAGACCCCTGCATATTGTACATATGCAACAATCTATCCTGTAGATTGGGCCAGTGCGGGTAATCTGTGTTCCACTGATACTACTCCTCACACTTACATGTTACTGCATTTCTACACAGGATTGTGGGAGGAGGCACACCTGACAACTGTAAACTGTGCTATGACTGTACTGGTATGTCAGGTACTCTGTTGGCTTCCACATCATTTTGTATTCTGACCTATCATGCAGACTGGGGGCATATCAATGGAGTACAGATCTTAGGTTTTACTGACCTACATTTCAGTTTCAGACTTCTTACCCTTCAGAACTAGCATACAACTGCCAGACCAGTTGCAGTCTGTCTGTGTAGGTCTGGATGGGGGCTGTTCACCATTGCCATCAATTGGAGGTCTTAGCCCAGCCTTTCTTTATGGTCATCTATACCTGTCCTGCCCTGCTGGCTGAGTCTGGTGGTGGGTATGTGAGCCTCACTGACATGCATGGGTGTGTCCTGTGGACACACATTTGGGCCACCACATGTACTACAGTGGGATTTGTCACTTTGTCTAGTACTGCCTAGTGTGTTGACACCAGTATTTGTTATGGATTTCATGCTGCCTATATAGGTGTCCAGTATCTGCTGCCAACTCATTCAGCCACCCAATTCCCTTGCATGCTCGCATCCATACCATAGAAACATACTACTCCCTTGAGTAATTAATATGAAGAGTGACTTACCTTGTGGCTGGGCCAGTATTGAGGATGGTGCTGGAGGGCTGACTATGTCGAATGCACATAGTACACTCCCTATACATGGTAAAGCACAGGTAGTGTCATATTTGGCATCCATTTTACTGTATGTGCGAGTCAGATAGAGGTGTCATTCCCTGGGTCCCTATCATGTCAGTGTATGTGCTATACGTTGCCTCTTTGCCAAGACCTGGGCATACTGGGCATGTCTCTTTCTGGCTACATGAGCAGGCTCAGGTGGTTCTTCCTCAGAGACCCTCTGCACCTGTGCTGGCCTTGGCAGTGGTGGGGGGCTTTGTGGCCTTGCCCCGTGCTGTTTCTGCTGCAGCTGTTTCCGCAGGATCATAGTGTGTAGCATGGCACAAACTATGAACATTTGTGTACATGCAGCTGGAGAGTATCGCAAGGCTCCACCGGATATGTCCAGGCAGCGGAACTGTGACTTGAGCATCCCAAACACACGCTCTATTATGATTCTGGTTTGTGCATGTGCCTCATTACGGAGTTCTGGCTCAGGTGTGTGTGCATTTCTGAGGGGTGTCATCAGCCACGGCTCCAGTGCGTAGCCAGCATCCCCCACTAGGTGGCCATATGGAATGTCCCCAATGGCAAATGACTGATACAGCTGTGTCATATGCCAGATGTGGGAGTCATGATAGCTTCCAGGGTTGCTAGCATACACATTCAAGTTAATGCCCTGGGCATCGCACACAACCTGGCAGTTGATGGAGGGGAAGCCCTTGCGGCTTATGTAGACCCTACCCCGCTCGCCGGGTGGTGCTTTGATGTGTATGTGCGTGCAGTCTATAGCACCCACTACCTCAGGGTATTCTGCTATTTGGTGGAAGAGACGCTTACTGCTTGTCAATGCCTCACAGGTGATGGGGAAATATATGTGCTCACCGGCATATGCTGTCATGACATCTAGGAACTGGTGGATTATCCTGGATGCTGATGCCTCTGAGATCTCCATGATATCCCCAGTTGCCCTTTAGAAGGTACCTGCGGCTAGTATTCATAAGCCTACACATACCTTGGTATCCACTGGGATGGGTTCCCCTCTGTTGGTTCTGTGTGTGAGGTAGGGTCAGCACAGCTCAACAATTTGCTGTAGAATGTCCCTGTCCACCCTATAGTGCTCTACTGTCTCCAGCTCATGTAGGCTCTGGTAGGTTACTCTGGGTATGTATTCTCTTCTCATCCTCCTCACTGTGGGATGGTCATCAGCATTCACATCCTCACCATCCTCAGCCTCTTGCACATATTGATGTATGAGAGCAACAGCAGCCCCTATCATTTTGTTAGTTTTGTCAGGTAAAATTTCCCCATCTGTGTACACCGGTGGTGTAGAGTTTGTTGGAAAAACCAGAGTGAAAGGTGTTTGCATAGTTTATAGTAGTGTGCTGGGCTGGGCTGCTGCCTGTGTAATTGGCTGATTCTGATACATTTCACCTGCCAGTTAAGCTAGTTCTCCTTGATTGCCTTCCTACTGCTATTTTCCCTTCCCATTGCCTTCCCGTTTCAGCCCAGAGACTCGCCGTGCATACCTAATGCTCAGATGTGAACTGAGCAGCTATTTCCTGGGGGTTTTTTTTGTTTGTTTAAAACCCAGTGTGTAGCGCGCACACCCGTTTAAGCAGGGAAAACAGTGCTCAACAATGTGAGACACACCCCCTTCCTTACCTCTGCTTAGCTAAGAGCAAACACGGGCCGCAGGCCACCAATAAGTTTACACAAAGCATGACACACCCCATACTGAAGTCATCCTCTTGTCCTGCCTGCATGGTTCCCTATTCCTGCACCTTCACGGTTAGGTGCAGGCTTCCAGCAGGTAGAAATCTGATTCAGTATAGGTCCCTTCATTTGCATACCCCAGTGTGCAGGTCCATAGTTACAATTCCCAAGCACACCCTTTCCCCTTGGCAACCAGTGCTCCCTTGTCTTGTTTACATTCTGCCTGCCATTGACTATAATGGCAAAATGCAGATTTCTGTTAAAAGGCAGTTTTTCCATTTTTTTTTTTTTTTTTATTTTCGGCACCGCTCCCCTCAGCTTAAACGGCCAAGATCAGCCAAAAAAAATTGAAAGTTTTATTTTTATAAAATGTATGTGCCTTTTAATGCCAATGGCCTTATATTTGACCCTTGGCTTCTCTGTTCTACATAATACATGCTTTTCACAAGCAGTCATGCCTCCATTTTGTCAGATGCAAAAATGTGTTTGGCTACAAGCCAAATACATTTTTGCACTGACACTGTTCCTATACGGAATCCATTCAGCTTGCTGGATCGCAAAATCACCTAATTTGCATGGTTTTCACCAGCAAATGAGGTGATTTTCATACTGAATGGAATTTCCTGCAGGAACAGTATAGGGCCGCTCGTGCATGCGAAAAACAGCACTATCCTGGATTGCACGACGGCCATATTGCGTGCAGGAGCTGCTATACTGTTTCTGCATGGAATTTGGCTATTCATGAATCCGGCCCATAGTAGTCCACGAATTCCAACTTATTATACACAAATATGCACTAATCCTAGAAAGCCAAGCTGTTTACAATGAGTAAAAGACAACAGGATAAGTTACAGTCATCCAATATTACTGCTATTAAAATAAAAAATTAACAGAACAACAGATTTTGTATTAACATGCATTTTCTGAACAATAACAGGTAACTAATGTCCATCATTAAGAACCGATGGTAATCACACTTATTTAACAAAAAAATCAAAACTGTATAAGGGAGAGAGGAAAAATATGAGGCAGAAATCACTGCAGGGAGGAAGGTTCCTCATAATGATGTACACTCAGCATACTCTTCCTCTGTATCTTATTCTTCAGCCTACTGACACTCGAGATCATACAACTGGAAGTCATCCCACTGCTCCCATAAATATACTTATGTACAGGGTGCAGCTAGTGACATCTTTGAAACAAATGACACTGTGCTATAGTGCAAACAGAATTTTTAATAACTACTATGCACAGCTGAATCTGCTCATCCATGTACAGGATGCACCTGTGAACCTCACTTTTTGCATCACAGCTTCACTGTCTGCTACTGCAAGTAGAAGAACATCATTAGTCACGTGAGTAACACAGTATTCAGGGTGGCATTTGATTTCTTTAGTTCTTCTCTAACTTGTAAAAAGCTTATTTTATTGTCACCCACTGTAGTGTTCAGCACACAAGCTAACTATTTTTTTATCAGTGCTGAATGTAAACTTAAAAAAATGTTTCAAAAAGATAGTCTGGCCAGTGGCCAGGGTGGACAACCACTGGCCCCCTTGATGCAGTGGACCCAAGGTGACCACCCAAATCACGCCTTTATAATCCACCACTGTTTGCAGGTCAACTTTGTTTACTCACTTTCTTCTATGACTTACTTTATTTACATATTTGCTTTTGTTTAACAGGAAAGTCTAGATGGGTTGCACTGTCCATTTTCAGCAGAGGCCCAGGGAGAAAAGCTCCACAAAATAATACATATACAATACAGCATTGCTTAGATAAACTCTAAAGAAAGGACAGTGTACAAAAAAAAAATAATGAAATTTATTAAAAACAGAATAAACAGGAACTAGCATACAAAGATGTAAAGTGCAGTAAGTTCTAAAAACTAACGTACACTGCAGAACATCGCTGGGGCAAGAAATTATCAGTATAAATATAGCAACATTACTAAGCAGTAGAGAGTATCAAAAATATGGGAGCTAAAGTAATGTAATATGTGTTTATATTCATTTTGAGCTGAGGGCTATAATATATACAGAACAAACTCACTTCAATGAGACATAAGTTACCAGTTAGGAAATAAAATAATTTAGTAAGTGAGAAAAGGAACTTGAGTATTTGGGTATTTTCTCCTAGAGTGTCAAAACGTTTTTTTTTACTGTTACAATGACTTGGAGAGTGAGATCAACTGTGGACTGTAGTGTGACTTGGATGTAGTTTGAGGTTGGCTTTAAAAGCAAAGAAGTTGTTTGACTTATGGTGAAGTGAATGCTGTTCCATAGTTTAGCTACACTTAGCAAGTATAACAATTCCCCATTTTAGTTGCTAGATTTGGGATTATATTACGTGTTGATCCTTTGAACACTAGTGTCAGTGGAGCAGCAGATAGCACACTTAACCTTGGCACAAAATGCTGTCGGCTCTATTCCCACCCCAGAAAGATGGATTGCTGACAATGCAGTGCAGAATAAGGGGAGTGCTGCACTCTTGAGTGTGCCATCCTTTGAGAAGTTAAACCAAGGCCTCATCTGCCAAAAATGTTGGTAGCTAAGGAAGATGTAAAAGTTCCCATGGCACCTATCAAAAAGAGTAGGGGTCCTTCATTTGTTTTATATTTACAACTTATTTACACCAATAGTACATATGTACATTTTACATATTGTCATCACCATCATTCACAGTGGAGAATAACCAACAATATTTTCTTTATTGGACCTCATAATAATACCTCTTCTTCCATAACCACCATTTTATTCCTTTTATAACTGCTAATAAAACATTTTCCATTGAAAATAATTTCATTAAGTCTTTCATTCCAAATAACCCATTTAACATAAAATATTTTTCTGTCTATTCTTAATTTGTTCTCTTTTTTATTATCCTTATAACATCCTTATGCTATCATATCCATGTTTGTCTTTTTCTTTTATATTTCCAAAAGCACTTTCTTCACATATTTTTTCCATAATTTTCTTACTCTTTTACACATCAAAAACATTTTCTGCTGGTTCCTCTTCCCCACAATATAAACTTTCACTTCTCTTTTTATATGACATATTACCTGTAACAGAAGGTTTATTTACACTTAACTTCAATAAGAAATCATGACATTCTATCCAATTTTTACAGCATTTATTTCTTTCTTTAATAGCTTTTATTTTCTTTTTCTTCTTGTAAATTTTCCATGGATTAATACAAAATGATTCCTCCATTATCTTTTCACACCATATTCCCCTTCTTTCTTTTACTTCATCAATCTTTATCTTTCATATTCTTATCTTTTCTAAAGACTTTTGCATTTCATCATTGTAATATTCTTTTTATTTTCTCAGATCTAGCTTCTTCCCACATCTCCTTGTATTTATAATTAAATATCTTTCCCACTAACTTCTGTTTATTCTTTATCCATAATAATTTATATAAATTCAAAGAAGCCTCACATACTCTTGGGTTTATTAATCCTAAACTGTCACTGTCTTTATTCCTATATAATACTCCTCATTCAACTGGATTAAATCTAAAACCCCACATAAAGGAGAAAATTATTTCCATTATATCCTTTTCATACATTTCTGGAATTGTGAAAACAATTACTAAATATGCCATTTTACTTATCAACACAGAATTACCCAAGTTTGCTTTTTTTACATGGCAGCTTGTATGTTTTTCATAATGCACATTATTTTATATTTCTTATTAAATTTTCCCATTATCTTTTCTTTATATTGTGAATATCAAACTCTATTTTTAGCATCTTTATTTCAGTAACAGTAAACTGTATACCTGTTATATTATTACTACATTCTAATCCTTAAATATTTTTTCTTTATTAAGGTCCATCCTTATTCCTTTTAATAATTCTGATAAATATTTAATTATGTTTTCCATCCAAAATATTTTTTTGTTACAACTATATCATCTGCATGTCAATTTTTTTTTTTTTGTATGTATACAATGTGATTGCTTGTTTATATTTTTATACTTTTCCTGTTCATGGTCAAAGCTTCACCACGTTTTGGTTTTCTTGACTTCAAAACATAAATAACAGCTTTGGGGTTTTAGGAATTCTGTGTGTTGTAATAACCATTTTGGACTATTTTTAGACTCAATTTGAGTTCTACTCCTCAAATCGAGCCTTACCACTGATACTCCCCACCTCTCTATCCACCTACCTGCTTAACTCCCATCCTAACCCAAAGCAACCATGCCACTAGGTAATACTGTTGTAATCCTCACTTGCATTATTCTAGCATACATTACATCGTACCAAACAGCTACAGTCATAACCCCCAACCATTTCCACTGCACTCTCTCATCAACTCCCCTCGAACACCCACTGCATAATTTCATTACCCCAACCACAAACTACCTCCTCCCGGTACAACTACTCAATTACCAACCCCCACCACATTTGAACACAAAAAATCCATAAAATACAAGAAATTTTTTACTGCATATATATAAAACATATGCTCAACACTCTCTCTAAACATGCTCTCAGTGGAGATGTGCACCCCAACCCTGGCCCCACAATCACCAACATCTCCACAAACCCCCTTCCAACTAACTCCCCCATCACCCAAATCACAAACAACAAAAACCCAAATGACCTCCTCATTATGTCTCTTAACATCAGAAACATCTGTAATAAAATCCAAGACCTCCATGCCTACATAAGCCTCTACTCCCCTGACATCCTTATCCTAACCGAATTCTGGCTCAAACCTCCCATCAAAAGTGAGGAAATACTTCCACCTGGATACAACATCCTCCGTAAGGACAGACTACCCAGAAAAGGAGGAGGTGTGGTACTGTTGTACAAACACCACCTCAATATCCAAATTCTCACCAATTCAGCTCCCCAGTTTGACAAGGAAGAAATACTTTACAACTCCCTCAAATTAAACCCTAACAAATCAATCAACATTATAGGGTGCTATTTCCCACCAGGCCAAAATATACCTCTCCTTGAAAACCTACAAGACTGGGCCAATCTCTTCCTACCCCAAGAAACTATCATCCTCGGGGACTTTAACATCAATTGGCTATCCTGCAACAGCAAACACCCAGCCCTCCCCCTAAATCTCCATGGTTTCTCTCAGCTATTACAAACCCCCAATAGGATCAATAAAAACCCCAATAACCACACCATTCTTGACTGGATCTTAGTTAACAAAGCCCCCCCACACCTACCTAGCAGGCTGTTTACCTGACTCCCTCAGTGATCATTCCCCAACCTTCCTACTAAAAAAATCACATTAATGATTGCAAACCCATTACCCACAGACTTATTCGCAACAAAGCTAATTTTAACCCCAAATCTTTCACCTCCTCCCTCCAGAAAGTAAACTGGTCACCTCTAAAGTACCTCAACCTAGATGAAGCAGTCCATTTCTTTAACAGTACCTTTCTCAACATCCTTAACTCCCGTGCCCCCCTGGGAACCACCACAATCAGAACTCTAAGCTCCCCCTGGCTACAAAAAACCACCAGGGGCCTTATGAAAACCAGGGATAAAACATGGAAACGCTGGCACATAACTAAAAACCCCTCAGATAGGCAACTCTTCCTTGAACTACTTAAAAGTCAGAAAGCAAGTAAAAGCAGACAAAACCCTTTTCTATCAGACATCCCTAAACTCCTCCCAAAACAACACCAAGGAATTCTGGTCCACAATTAACTTTATACTCTTCCCAGGAAAAGTAAGCACCCCCCTACCAACCACCCCTCTCTCCATCAGTAGTATTGCTGATTCCTTCAATAAACACTTCACAGAATCCGTTCTATCCCTAACAAAAAAACACTTCCCTACACTTATTCCCCCCTCACCCAACCCAAAACCATCCCTCCCTACCTTCTTTCTCTCCACAGTACCCATCTCCTACATAAAAAGACTCCTGACAAAACTAAAACCCACAAAACTAGCATCCGACTACCTGCCCACAGAATACCTAGAGATAGCAGCTGATGTCCTAGCTTATCCTATTTCCATATTAATAAACTGCTCCATATCTGAATCCTATGTACCCACGCTATGGAAAATATCACACATCATTCCCCTCCACAAAGGTGGCCCCTCCTCTGACCTTTCCAGCTACTGCCCCATTGCCATTCTCTCCCCCTTCTCCAAGATACTCAAAAAATGCATCAACTCACAGGTTTCCAAATTCCTCCTTAACAATAACCTCCTCTCCAATACTCAGCATGGTTTCAGACCACACCACGACAACTGCTCTCCTCTCCTTCACCAACACTATCCTCCATCACAAAAACAATGGCCTCCTCTCCTCTGCTGTATTTCTGGATCTATCTAAAGCCTTTGACATTGTTTCACACAGTCTACTACTCTCTGCTCTATCCAACCTCTCTTTCTCCACACCAGCCACAAACTGGTTCCACATCTATCAACAAGGCCACCAGCAATCATTCATCTGGGACAACAAGCTATCCCCTCGCCTCCCTGTTACTCTCCGGGTTCCCCCCAAGGCTCGATCCTTGGCCACCTACTTTTCTCCCTTTTCATCAACAACTTGCGCACTGCCACCAAACATGCCTCCCTCATACAGTATGCAGATGATTCCACCCTCATCTGCTCAGCTCCAACTCTAACAGAACTCCAACAGATCACCAAAGAATCTTTCTCTTCAGTTGAAAGCTGGCTATCTAATGCCCAGCTTCTTCTCAAGCCAAATAAAACCAAACTCATCTTCCACTGGTGCCTCCTACCACAGCCACCACTATGTCTTCCTTAGAAACCTTGACTGGCTTGAGCTCCTACAACTCCTACACCTAACTCAACTCACTTTTGCTCATAAACTAGTAAACCACCCTCTACGAATCCCATCGCTCCATACAATGATCAGACCCTACCACTCTTCTAGACCACTACGCTCCTGCAACAAAAATCTACTCCAGGTCACCAAAGCCAAACACTCAGCAGGTGAAGCACTTTTTTCCTGTGCTATATCCAAGCTCTGGAACAACCTTCCCACTATCGTAACTACCCTTCCTTCCTGCAGTCTTTTTAAGACTGCACTTAAATCTCACATAATTTCTCACTGGCTTTGTCCTTGTCCAAACCCTGACTAATAACCCCCTCTCAACCCTTCTCTTCTTTCCCAGATTTAGAGTATCCTCTCTAGCACTATAAAACTGAACTGAAGATTACTCACTGCTTGTAAATCTTTCCAGGATTTTATCATTTAGTGTATTATTATTGTTATCTAGTTACTGTCTAGAAAATTTGTAGCTCTGTGTTTTACTTCTTATTTCTCGATGTTTGCAATTACAGCTTACTACTCAATTGTACCGACTTTGCTCCTGTATTACTCCATGTCATGATCACTTCTACTGTATCCATACCTTTATTGTTATTGTTTTCCCACCTACCATTGCATTCTGTGGAGCTTTTCACCCCGGGCCTCGGCTGAAAAGGACATGTGTCCAGTTGGAATCTCCCGTTAAACAATTGTAAATAAATAAATAATAAGTTATTATTACTGGAATTTTCACACACTTTTCCATTATGTATTCTCTTCTATCATTTTTATTTTACTCGATTTCATTAACTATTAAATTCATAATTAAAACAAACAATATACTACTCATTAGACATCCTTATCTAACTCCATTATTCATTTCCATTTCTTGGCTTAACTATCCATTATTTAGTATTCTCGCTCTGTTGATTTTATAAACAGTCATGCATATTCTTTTATTTTATTTTTTTACTAATATTGTAACTACCCATAGCTTTCTATAACACTTCAAGATCTATTGTACCAAAAGCTTTATTTAAAATCTCTTACCATTAATTTTACTTCCTGTCCTTTCATAACAAAATCTACAACTTCCTATATAATCATTAAAAGTTCTCGACATCCTCTACCTTTAATACCAAATACACTTTCTTCTAATATATTTGCATTTTATTTTCCATCCTCTTCTGTATAATATCCATAAATATATTATAATCAGTATTAATACTACTGGCATCCTTATTTATTTCTTCTTTATTCCCCTTTTTCCATGACAAAAAAATTAAAATTCCACTACAAATGTCTTTATACTTAAAACCCTCTTCCATGCATTCAAAGTTTTTACAAAATAAACGTTTCCATTTCATAACTGATTCCATCCGAATCTGCTAAAGAATCTATATTAACTTGCTTAATTATTTTATGTAATTCATCTATTATTATCTTGTTTTCCAATTCTTTATTCATTAACTCTGTGATTTTTTTTTAACTAGCCAATGTTTTTGGGAATTTTCTACTTACCTTTTTTATACACCTCTTCAACGTATTCCACCACTGTTTCCATACTTTGTGTTTGATTTTTCTTATTTTCACCATTTTTATTCCTCATTTGTCTTTACACAATTCTAGCCTTTTACTGTTTTTCCTAAATATGCTGATACCTCTTCTTTTGCTTGTAATAGATAATTTCTTTAAATAATAAACTTTTGATTCGTTCTTTATCATATATTACTTCTTTTTCATAGAATTCCATTTTCTTATATTCTAAATTTTCAAAAACTTTACCATATATAACCACATATTCCTCTCCCTCTTTCTTTATTTCATTTACCTCCCACATTAAATCACTTTCTTTATACTTTTTCTTAAATACTATCCACCACTCAGTCCAATTTTTGTAGCATGGTATCACTGTTAAATGTTCTTTCCATAACTGTGTCATTATTTCTTTCCCATTGCCTTCTATATTCCATTCTTTTTCATTTATTCTTTTTATTGTTTTTCTTATCTTAATGAATTCTTTGTTTTCTTTTAATTATATCCATATTGCTAGATGATTTGAAATTCCTATTGTTACTACTACTACTTCTATTATTTTATCCCTTCTAATTTTATAAAATAGTCAATCTCTGTTTTGAATATATTTCTTTCCATAAAATTAATTTTCCACATTTCATTAATTCCTTCATTATTTGTGTATCTTTTCCATTTTTCTTCTCTTAAGTCACAATTAAAACCGCCTGTTATTATTATGTTCACTATAACAATCTTATATTTGCTGAAATACTTTCTCTTTCTTTAACCATTACATAAGCATAAACTATTATTCTATACATTTGTTCCTGCCATCTAATATTCAGGACAGTCAATCTACCCATTATAACTAAACATTTGTCCAATATCTTAATTGTTCTCCTGCATAACACTGAAATTCTGGAACAATGTTCATTTCCCAAATTCCATATTATATGCCCATTCCATAGGTTTTCTGCCTACAAACTTTCTTCTTTTGTTATAAACCTTATATCTTCTAATACAATTATGTCTATATCACATTTTTGACAACACTGTGTTAATCCTAATTTCCTTGTTATATTTATGAGACTATTTACATTTATTGATAATACTCGTTATGTTTTCTTTTATTTTTTTAATTTGTCAAATACTGTTTATTTTTCCTTCGCTTTCTTTCTTCTATTCCCTTTCTTTTACATTTATACTCTAAAACTTTTTTCTATCTTTAACTTTTTTTACCTATAGATGTTTTCTTTTTAGCTACAGTCCAATGTGTATCATCTTCATCACTAAATTCTGAATGTACTTCTACACCTCTAACTGGTTCTTTGTCACTAACTTTCTTCTCTTTTGTCAATTTTATTTCTTCTTTTTGCTTTATCTTATTTTCTTTTCCTACCTCTTTACTTTCTTCAGTTTTATTTTCATTTTATTTTTCTCTTTCTGATCAATCCATTGTTAAATGTCCTCTTCATTTACATTTGTAACATTCCAACTTATAATTTTTGTCTTATGTCCCATCTTTTCACAAATGTAATACCTACTTTTTCACAATTACTCACAAAATACCCCTCTTTTCCACATAAATAGCATGCTATTTGCCTCCAGTACTTTACCCAACATTGGTTCCCTTCAACATTTATAACACTTGGTATATGTATAATCTTATCATTTTCCATTTTCAAAACGGCATTCCTGTTCCATTTTCAGGTCCATACACCTCTATCCTTATAAACATTTACAATGTCCAGCACTTCTTTACAAATGTCATTCAAATATCTTTTTAAAGTCTATTTCACTTCAAAATTATATATGTATCTTTTTCTTCATCTCTCTAAATGCAGTTTTTAAAACATGCTCATTCCATGGATTTTCATTTTTCTTTTTTTTTCAAATTTACTAATAAAGTTCTCCATACCTTGCAAACTGTCAAATATAAAATCACAAAACATCTCTCTGTTTGTAAGAATAAATGCCCTTACCTCTTGAACTGTAATGCCCAAAGGTAAAACAACATTGTTTTGTAGCTGTTAAGTGCAACTTTAAGATTATTTTGCAACTTTGCAGCTTTATCACCAATTTTCTTTTATTTATGTTCTCTGGTTCTTTTATCTTCTCTCTCAATGCACTGGACACTATATCAGCATAAGTTTTCTTCTTTTTATCTTCTTCTACAACTTCTGCTACCTCTTCTGCCTTTATTTTATCCATTACATCTCCCCACAATACTTCACTGCCGTTCTTGGGTACACTTTGAAGGGCTGTAATGACATACTCCTTGGCTTCACCTTTTGATTCTGCAAATATATTTTGCTAGTACAAAACATCCAAATCCACCAACACACTAGCTCCTTAGCTGGCTTTCACCTCTACTCCATCATTTCTGGTCTCCATGATGCGCAATGTCCTACCAGCTGCTACCGTGCTAGGACCAAGACAAGCACTCATAATTGCTGGAGACACTCACTGCGATTACCGTAGTGAGTAGGGGAAGTACCCTAGCCAAATTTCCCCTAGTACTACAAATATCACTTTAGGTTTCCCTTGAAAAGAGGCTACCAGCCTAGTGGGATTAACCCACTCAACAAAGGACAAATAACATAAAAAAATGATCTCTGATGTTTTTCTTGGCTCACTTCTAAGACCTATCTTATTTTTATTGTTTATCCTTGCCTTCAAGACCTTTATAAAATGAATATGACTCTAAATGTTGATAATTTCTTTTTAAGCAACTCATCCAATTATTTTACTACATTAAAAACAATATTGTGGATGATTTTAAGTATGTTTTTTTTCAAACATAGACGCATATTAAACACAAACACAATCAACACAAAATATTTGGCATTCAGATCCCCCCTAAAAGACTATGCAACAACCACCCATTATGCATTACTAACTTCAGCACCATACCCACTGAGCATGTTTACATGCATAAATATGGACATGTTTTCTTGATTCCTAACAATTAATGCACATAATTCTTCTTCAAAGTTCTCCCTCATTGTAAGTTATCATATAGGATTACTTATCTCCTTTTACATTGCCAAAAACATTCTTAAACAGGAAATAAATAAATACCTAAGGTAAGTAACCAAGGTAAAAAAACAGTTTTACCAGAGAGTTTTCCAGTACAAAAAAAAATATCTAGAATTTCTTTTGACTATAACAGAGAAATAGGTAGTTCAAAACTGCCTTATCTATAAGAGTCTACGCTTCTTTGTAAAACAGACTAGTATTTGGTAATGCCTTGGCCTTCTCAGAACTCCACAACTAGCCATGGACATACTTCTGAACAAACGGAACAGCAGAACCAACAGAATACAAGAGAGTACCACACCTTTTTAGCATAAAATTCTTAAGGAACTATATTAGCTATCACCCAATATCAGGAAAATTTGACCAGTGTATTCCCATATTGTCAAGGCATTTCCTACGTCGGTCTGTAATAATGTTTTCAAACCCAAGAAAAAGCAGCCTTGGGCAATCATGAGAAATTAATAGGGAAACAGAATGTAAAAGTGTAAGAACACTAAACACTGGCAATGTAGCAAATGATTTCAGATTTGGTTGTCAAGTTCTTATTGCTCTTCCTTCACATTACCTTCCCTTTTGTCAAAAGAGGAAAAATGTTGTCTCCTAAAAGAAGAAACGCAAAATGCATACTCTAATTCATAACTTTCAAATTTGATTATACATAGTTTCCTATGCCACTTTGGACAAACTGTATTTTCCTTCTGGTTCAGATACTTTTTTTTATTTAAACTATGCCAAATTCAGCTTCCAAATTCAGATGTGATATGTTTCATGCTCTACAGCTGTATACTGCATTAATGGTTTAACACAAGAGAAAAGAAATCTGTAGGTGGGTAAGTATCCATGCATGCTGTTTACCATACAGTAGGTAGCTTTAAGCATCAGTCAACTGTGCATTTACTATAAGCCTAAGTTCAATGAAGGATCCCAAATCAGAGCATCTTATGTTTGTTATAAGTCTCTTAAAACACTTTTAAGCACTAATTCATATTGCATTAATTCATTGTCTAATACTTACTTTATCCTTTTCAGGACTACAGAAAACCAAAGCCTGTTCTGGTAAGCAATAAGCACAAGACAGAGAACCAGAA
Organism: Protopterus annectens; assembly: GCF_019279795.1. Lineage (NCBI taxonomy): Eukaryota > Metazoa > Chordata > Ceratodontiformes > Protopteridae > Protopterus > Protopterus annectens. Next base: position 535,800,119 of record NC_056725.1, on the reverse strand, counting down.
TTAGATAGGATGCCAATCCATCACAAGATACACACATACACTCATCATACCTATGGGAAAATTATAGGATTGTCAATTAACCCCAACTGGAATTGTATTTAATTATTTCCAGTATTGGTATGGTTATCGCTAATAAGTGATTCATAAGGTCGAGACTTCCGAGATGGCTGCACATTGAGTAACAGCTTAATTTCAGCTCTCCCAGGGTGAATACAGAAACTCAGAGAAGAGAGCCAATGAACTCATTTTGGGGGTAAATTTCAGTAAATCGTTAGCAGGTGCACTGGATGCCAGCAAAAATTAAATTAAAAGAACCTGAAAGAAAATCAACCATAAAAGGTGAGGGAAAAAACACTGACTGGAAAGAATTCTGCAGCTGTTCAGCAAAAAGCAGGGAAAGCTCCAGCTTTGGTGCAAAACATGACTTCCAGTAACCTAGAGGAAAAAATAAATTAAATGAACTCACAGCTGATTAAAATAAACACAATACTGATGGAGTATATCAACTCAAATAACAAAAGGCTGGATAAAATGGAAGACGCTTTAAAAAGATATTCAGACGAGGTGATAAAACTGTAAAAAAACAGAGACTGAAATGAAGAAAAGGCTGGCTGAATATGAGACTGTTCAAGAAGAGATGCTTCAAAAAATAATAGAATTAGAGGACAGAGCACACAGGGAAAAGCTGAGATTTTCTGCTGTACCAGAGAACATGGAAGGAACAGACTGTTAATTTTATGAAAACACAAATAAACTGGACTGGTATTCCACAGCAGGAGTTGTTAACTGAAAGTCTGTATGTTCCAAACCTGGCCATGAGAAAGCAGCCTAGACCTTTAATAGTAAATATGCAATCCTACCAGCAGAAGAAGTTGATTCTGACAAAACCATGGCAGAAGGACAAGGTACTAAAAGTGGTAGACAGTAGAGTGTGGAAAATTATTACTTACTGTACACCAGACAGAAGAGGAGCAAATGTATTCCACTAATCAGGGAATGTTGAGAAGCTGGCGTGTTTAAATGGAAAATGCCTAAGAGGCAGAAAAAAGCACAAGAGTTGACTATAAGAACCCTACATTGGAAAGGAAACAAAGACTGGATTTGAGAGATGGAGATAAACAGGAATAAAACCAGTGACTCGGAAATTGGCAAATAAATGTGGGATTATAAAGCATTACTTATATTTGTGAAACATGACAGAACAAGAAAACCTGGAAATATTGGACGTTTTTAACTTTGTTAAACTTGTATGGGGCTCTAAAGCATATGCCCTATTCATGTTATTAAACGTTTGGAGGAATACTTAGAACAGGGAAAGAGGGCGGAAAGAGTTAACTTTAAGTACAACAAACTTTTGTTCTTAAGGTTAATATCTGTATAGAGCATGATTTCTGCATGTTATAAAGTTTTCTCAGTTATTTTCAAGTGTAATAGGAATACTAAAGTAAATGTGTGCCCCTGTTTTTTTCCCTTCTTTTCTCTTTCTCTTTGATCAGTTTTAAGAAATGTAGGCACTGAGATGTAAAAAAAAGGAAGGAAAGCCTTTTCAAGAGTATGATACAAGAAAGAAATTATGTGCTTTTTCTCATACTTGCACAGGGGAAATGACTGGATTAAGGTTTTGGCTTTATCTAGTAACAAGCTTCAAGAGAAAGCAAATAAATAAAAAAAGTACATTGAATATAATAAGGTTCTCCTCTTGCAAATGGACAAATAAATAAGCACTTGTAGAAGCAACTCTGTATCTGGTTCTCATGTGTCCATGAAGACAATCTGATAAAGAGCAATAAAAATAGAAAACATCTTTCTTTTAATGACTTTCTTTCAATGGCTAGGAGATGATGTTTCCTGAAAGCATTCAAGTTTTTTTTTTTCATTTAGGGACCGCAATAAAGATAGGATAAAAACCAGACAGCACTTAGAAGGATAGGCTGTACCATGCATCTTAGCATGAATAAACTTCCCTTTAGGTTAACTCAGAGTGTGGCTGTCAGTTTGGGGCAATTGTTCCTATTAGGAATGTAAAACTTAAATATTTGAAGATGTCATTAGTTGTGTGTGTTAATAAGTTTTTGAGGTGTATTTGTTTTTTTTTTTTTTGTTTTGTTTTGTTTTTTGAGGGCTTTCAATAAAACAAGACGTTTTGTAAGATATGACATTGGGTCAAAAGGATATGACAAGAAACAACTGTATAAAGGGTCAACCTGCCAAACATTAGTATGTGTGCATGTAACACATAAGATGGAACTAGACACTAAACAAAAGAAGCTGTTACAAATAAAATGTGGGAATAATAACTTTTTAACATAATGGCCCTTTCAATATTGTTAATGGTGTCAGAGATGTATACAAAAAAGAAAAAGTAGTGAACTATTAAAAAATATATTGAGTGCAAACAACTATGCTACAGGAAACACATTTGGAAAGAAATGAACATGTGAATTTGATAAAGAAATGTTTTCAGGACAGTTACTCAGCGGAATACCTGGGAAAAAGGAAAAGAAGAGTACTTATATTAATTGCAAGAGGAGCTCCAATACTCATAGAAGAGAATAAAAACTAATAATGGTAGATATGTAGTATTAAGGGGCTACTGGCAAGGCAGGAGGATTACACTTGCATGTATTTATATCCCACCTAAACCTGGAAAAAATAATCAGTTTTCAGCAGGGAATATTACTTACAGGTGGGGACTGAAATTTGATTTGCAGCAGGGAAGATGTGTCTGAAGACCCAGAAGGGAAAATAAAAAAAAGGAGGGTAGATGTTTGAAGAAATTTATGAAAATATTTGGCATGGAAGATGTGATTTCAGTAGTAGGAGTTCAGAATGAATTTACATATTATTCCCCAAGACATAAATGGGCTATGCTAAACAGAACTTAAATTTCACAGGAACATGTGCATTTAATTGAAGGTTTTGATACGCGTCTAATAACTATTTCAGATCACGCACCAATAATAACTAAAATAAAAGCTCAGGGTGTGTTGCCCCTCCTCTGGGCCAGTGATCAAGGAGCCTCAATCCTCACCACTGACACTGGTGGGGAATGTTAAACTTGAAAAAAAATAAACACATGCAGTATTTTCAGATGCAGCTCTCTGCACCATGTACAGTTTCCCTTAAGAGCACACAGGGAATGCACACTCCAGTTCTGGAGCTGGGCTTTCTCTCCAGGCCTCAAATAAGACTCCTCAATGACACAGCTATAGAGTTGGGTCTTTAGCCAGGTGTTCCAAGCCAAGTCCTCCACCACCCTCTCTGCACAATCAGTGCTCTCAGTGACCCCATTCAAAGTAGCTGACACACACATTCTCTTTGAGATTTGATTTTCACACACACAATCACACACACCTGGGAAAGGCTGTCACAGCTTACCCGCTTTGCCACCTTCACCCAGACTATAATGTAGATACACTGCCACTAGAACACTCAAAGACAGCTACTCTAAGGGGTACCCAATTACTCTCAGTAAAATTAATACATATAAAAATGGTAATGTTTGACCAAGCAGCAAGACTTTTAGGAACATGGATCCACAGTCCCACTAAATAAATGCAATTACTCTTAAATATTAAATATTTTCTAAAAGACCAGCCATAGTGAATGGTATAGATATATTTAATAATAAATAATAAAATAGAAAACATGAAAATACTGAATATCTACTTACAATAAACACCAGAGTTTCATTTCACAGGAAATATAAAAATAACACAGGTGGAAAGACTAAGACACAGAAAAACATCATTTAGCTGATCTCACTGTATTTTGCAACTGACTGAAGAATTACTGCTCCCTAGTTACTTACTAAAGCAAGGCAAGACAAAGGTGGATAAGTGTCTTTGTTGTCAGGTCCAAGACAGAGTGCATCTATCACACTTCCCACTAGTATTCAAATACAATTTCAGTGCTGACTACAGAATAACATCACATCTGGTCACCTGACTCTGTGGTTCCCACACTACCCCCTCACTAGCAACTGAGCCAGGATTTGGCACTGATGTGTCACAATAAACACACAGAATTCTTTGCTAAGGCGTAATACAGCATCTGGAAACTATAAAACAATTCCAACACTTCCACCCGTCCTGTAGAAAGGTTTCTCACAGACATTGTGTCTCTGGCCATATTCAGACCCGTGAGATAAATCTTTATGGCCTAAACCAAGTCATTTAATTTCAGTCTAGTTTTCTTAAGGTTAGCTGGTCTGAGCTTAACCTCTTCCCTTCCGTCATTCTCTGTTAAAATATATATACATTTAATCAGTTATAACAATACAGTCTGATATACATGTATAACTCTTTTCTGTCCAGCAGGACCCACTGCTGATACATTTTTAACACAAGCAACTTTACAAATACATTTTAACACAAGAGTCTGTACAAATCAGTTTGATATTCAAATGACATATCATTCTTTACAAAACCCCAGCTAGCTAGGCTGGCATATGTTACATATGCACTGCCCTACTCCCCCTAGCGCAGCTGGCATACAATTAAACTGCAGTTTAAAAACAGGGTGGAAGTAAAAGAGAGATGGTTAAGAAGAAACAAGAATTACTTAGAGAGACTGACAAATTAAACTATTGCAGAACAGGAGGAATCTCACATTTTAAGAACAGAAGCAATTGCAGAATGCTAAGCAGAAAATAAAGGATTACCTTGATAATACGCATGAATTTTAAAAGATTGTTGTTAAGCAATTGTTTTTGATAATAATGCCAGAGCACAAAAAAATATTTTAGTGCAACAACTCTGGCAACAGAAAGTAGAAAGGTTTGTTGCCAAGCTTAGGGAGCCTATAACAAGAACGATAACAAGAAATGCTGTACAGGTATTAGAAATATGTCAGACATGTTTAACTAATGTTTTTGCAGGTGGGTAAGCCTCCTGCAACACCCTATATCCTCCTGCTAATTATATATACCAATTATTTTACCCCACTACAACATACGCTCATACAAAAGCCACCAGCAAAGTCACAACTGATAAGAACTTTCACTCATATGAGCATTTACTTTTTTTACATCACTAAAAAGTGCTCACTCATATGAGTGGTCACTCTTAATTACAGCCATATAGATAGTCTATGTATATATATATATATATATATATATATATATATATATATATATATATATATATATACACACACACACACACACATACATATATATATATATATATATATATATATATATATATATGTTAGACCAAATGATGTGCTCTACAATTGTGCACTCTCTTCCACTATAATATGAAGTTAAGATGTTTTTGTTATACTATTATTTAGAAGGTTGCTTGCAATATTGTCATTCCGTCTTCTCTTGCCTTCTGCTTAGAATGTTGGTTGTAATATTTCATTCTGTTTTGTCTACCTGGGACGGGTTGTGGCTGAACAGGGTCACTGCCTTTACAAATCCACCTAACCCGTTAAATAACTACAGATGCTTAAGAACGGTAGAGTAACTGGACATAGGTGAACATGTAACACGTGTTTTCAAAGATTTCAAAGCACACAAAATTTATTAAACATATTTAATCAGAAATGATATGATTATTCAGCTCAAATTATATAAACGCTTTCAGTTTAAATGTTAGTATTACAAAACTAGCTGTATACGAATGGGCGATCCCTTTATATTGCCTATAAATGTGCATGCATTGAGTGACTGAGTGAATGAATCCTGTAGTGGACCGTACAGAATTCGTTCTCTGCTTTGCTGAATGCTTAGATATCTCCTGCTCCCCCGTGACCTCACCAGTGATAAGTATCTCAAAATGAATGAATGCAATAAAATGAAATTTAAAGTTTGTTCAGGAAGCTGCAACACTACTCCACAGCTCTGTTTCTTAACCTCAGAAACAGGAACACATCCAGCAATAATCAGGGACGCTTTAAAATATTAGTACTAACCTGAGAAGAGGACAGAATAATAGAATGGTAATTAAAAGTACATTTTTGATGTAAAATAAGTCTATAAGTAATTATTGTCATTATTTACTCACTATAAACCACCACATTTTTCCACAAATTATATTTTTACGAGGGACAAAGCAAAATTTAAGCTAAAATCAGGGATAGATGAGCAGTATGCTGCCCCCAAATGACAACTAGAGCAGCAGTTTACATTAGTACCTTATGCCAGTGCTGTGCTCGTGCTTCCTCAAAGTTTTGATTGTCGTCCGAACTGTGATGTGGCTTGTGCATTGGGAGCAACTGTACCACTCTCTCCCGCTCATAAAGAGTTGTCGGAACTTTGGTTTGAGGGTTGATAGGTGTTTTGAGACAAGAGGTGAACAGTACGGAATCTCTGTGAGAGATGTCCATTGTTACTGTTTGGTTGGAACAGTAATCACAACTACTTAGAGAATCTCAGTTACTAACAGCTCAGCGGGCTAGTTACCGCTACTACGGGGTCTCCATAGGGACAAGCATACAGACTCCAAATTACACGCCCATCCACTGCTGAGTTATTTACTCACGCCTTATAATTAATTATGTGCTATCCGTGTACAAATAAAAGGTAGTTTGTCTTAGGAGCTGAAATGTAACTTGTTTATTTCAGGCTAACTTAATTTACAAAATAGCAAATAAACGTTGTAGGAAACTGGCAAATAGACCATGGAGTGTTTTTAAATTATTTATATTCTAAAACCAATCTTTATTCATACATCTCAACCTCTTAGCTCAAGAAATCTGGACAAAGCCAAACATAACGGGAGGTCAACGGCTCAAAAACAAGGACAAAATTTAAATATTACTAGAATAAACCTAAAAAGTCGCTAGAATAAAACGTTTTACATTAGCACGCATTTTTTGAAGGATATGACTTTTTGAAACTCAAATGTGTGTTATTATTTAGTGACTTCGGTCGTCAGTACTTTGCTAGAAAACCAGAAATTGTATGAGGAACAGAACAGACCAAAAATATGAAGCAAAAATCTGGACATTCTGTGAAGATCTGGACAGTTGAGAGGCATTATTCTGTTTTATACCCAAGTCCAATTGTTTGCTGCCCTGCGGTGTTAGTAACGACGCATCCAGCGTACAAATTATTTGCGATTTTGTTTGTATTCGCTGAAAGCAATGGTGAAACTGAGACCTGTGGCAAACCTAATGACTGAAACAGACCATAGCCATAAATCATATAATTTCATTTAATGGCGGAAGATTTTCTATACTTTACATTAGTTACGCTGCATATACCTCTGAAGTTCTGAACCTCTTAGTGCAAAAAATCTGGACAAAGTCTGACAGAATGTTGGGACAAAGTCGCAAAAATAGGGACTGATTTAAAATACTACTCTTATAAACGTAGAAAGTTGCTGGAATAACAGGACTTGTCTTGGCATGCATTTTTCTGAAGGCTATGAAGTCTGAAAAACAACTGGGCTTTGTATTAGAACATTACCCCACCGCGATTTTCGCGCAGGAATGGGCATGTCCTATATGACTGACAGGGCTGAGTGACAAGCCATGCAGATTATACAGCGAGATGGTGACTATCCATTGTGAATATTCATTCTCTGGCCGGTTATAAACGCAGGCTTCACGCTTTTTTATGTTATCTATAATTAGAGTTACTACAGCTTTTAGTACACCATATGTAAAACAGAGGTTAAATAAAGTTATCATCATTTTCTACACCATCGATCGTTGAAAGCACAGTGCTTTAAGCACCGCATGTCCTGGGCGTCTGATTTGCTTTGTCACTTTGTACTTAACCACATACTGTGTTGTAGGGTAAGAAGTGGGTCAGAAGGGCAGTATGTAGGCAGTATCCACAAGTTCCCGTTTTGCAGTCCATACCCATAACCCGTGCCCCCCCCCCCCCCCCACCTTTCTTTGGTTTAATGCTGTACAGTAATTGCTTTTGCAGGGGGGGCAAGCCCCCTGCACCCCCACCTTTCTTTAAGCATTTTTCTGGAGATAAAGCAACAAGTAATATTCTGAGGCAGTGGAGCAATAAATACATACAATAAATGCAATAAAAAAACCTCTGAAAAATGTCGCCACATGCAACAGAATACGAATTTTAAAGTCTGTGTAATAGTTTTTATACGTGCAGCATATTGTGTTCACACCCCTCCCCTTTAAAGAATTGTAATTCTCAGCGTACTAGTGTAATACTTTTATATAAATGCAGCATATTCTGTGTTCGTTTGAATAGGTAAATCTGTTTGGATCGGTAGAGCATTTGTAAGTACACGTTCTGCCAAATTATTTAGTCTAAGATGTAATATCTCAAAGCTTTTGATCACTGCAAATTGGAAATCCTGGTACCAGCAAATAAGGGAGAAAAGGCGTATTGAAATAATTACAATGTTTAGCATACTCATCTTTCTGAGGATGGTTTTCCCATGTTTATTCAAAGCACTTTTCAAAATAAACGTCATGCGCAAAGTGCTGGGCGAGGTTTGGGCGGTCCCTGCTACTGCGCATCTGGTGGGGTAATGTTCTAATACAAAACCCACAAATGTATATATATATATATATATATATATATATATATATATATATTTATTTATTTATTTACATTTGTTGACCGGGAGTGTTCGACTGGACATAGGTCCATTTTCAGTGGAGGCCCGGGGAGAAAAGCTCCATAGTTAAAATAAACACAGTAGTTACATTGGATTACTTAGCGATTAACAATTTGATTAACATAGCAATTAATTACAAACATATTTACAGATGAAGAACATAGTACATCAGTAGACAACTAGAATCTTTATCTGCGAAGTACATAACAGACATTAACAAATGTTACAATAAGAAGTTCCTGCTGTATAATAAGTACTAGGCTTATGAGCATCTGAGCTTGCTATAATCAAGGTAGTTAGTGGGGTGGAAAGAAAGGTAAGATGGGGTGTGTGATATTAGAGTGGGAGTTGCAAGGGCATAGCCGGCATGTTTTTAGGTGCTCTTTTAGTAAAGTTTTGAAGTGGGTGCATGGTAGCACGGAGGAAATTGTGGGTGGGAGGGAGTTCCATAATTTGGCTATGGCGCAAGAGAATAGTGCTTCACCAGCAGAGTCATTGGCTTTAGTGATCTGCAAGTGATTTTTGTTGCTGGATATTAGTGGTCTGGTGGTGCAATAGGGTTGGAGTAGATTCTGGAGGGATGGGGCATTTAGTGGATGGTTTACTAGTTTGTGGGCGAGTGAGAGTTGATACCATTGAAGGAGGTGAGGGAGTTCAAGCCAGCCCAGTTCAGCAAGTGAGAGACAGTGGTGACTATGGTAGGATGCCCCTGTGGCGAATTTGGCGATTTTGTTGTAGCAGGTCTCTAGTTTGTTTAGATCGCATTGCCTTAGGTTGGTATATATTGGAGAGGCATAAAGTAGGGTGGAGATAAGGTGGGAATGTGCTATTGAAATCTTTGCTGCTTTGGTGAGAAGTTGCTTATTTCTGTATAACGCTCCTAGTTTTTTTGTGGACTTTTTTATGGTCATGGATATGTGAATGTCATATTTTAGTTTATTGTCTATTTCCACTCCTAGCAATTCGGTGTGTTCAGTTGGGTATATAGTGGTGTTGTCTTTTGCTATGATGTTAAAGTGAGAGTTGTTTTGAGTATGTTTGGTGGGTTGGAAGATGAGTAGTTTAGTTTTGTTTGGGTTGAGTATTAATTGGGCATCGGATAACCAAGTTTCAACAGAGGAAAAGGCTTCCTGTGTGACTTTTTGCAGTTTGGGTAGGAACTGGGCTGAAACTTGGTTATCCGATGCCCAATTAATATGTCATTCTGCCATACAACGGATTGTTGGCGGTCAGATAGGTAACTCTATCTAACTGTGAATGTGCTATTGAAATCTTTGCTGCTTTGGTGAGAAGTTGCTTATTTCTGTATAACGCTCCTAGTTTTTTTGTGGACTTTTTTATGGTCATGGATATGTGAATGTCAAATTTTAGTTTATTGTCTATTTCCACTCCTAGCAATTTGGTGTGTTCAGTTGGGTATATAGTGGTGTTGTCTTTTGCTATGATGTTAAAGTGAGAGTTGTTTTGAGTATGTTTGGTGGGTTGGAAGATGAGTAGTTTAGTTTTGTTTGGGTTGAGTATTAATTGGGCATCGGATAACCAAGTTTCAACAGAGGAAAAGGCTTTCTGTGTGACTTTTTTCAGTTTGGGTAGGGACTGGGCTGAGCAGATGATGGTTGAGTCATCTGCGTATTGTATGAGTGTGCCATGTTTGGTGGCAGAGGCTAGATTATTGGTGGAAACAGAGAAGAGTAGGAGTCCAAGGATAGATCCTTGGGGAACCCCTATGGAGACAGGAAGTTGGGGAGATATGTCATTCTGTCATACAACGGATTGTTGGCGGTCAGACAGGTAACTCTGAAACCAGTTGGTGACTGATTGAGAGAAGGATAGGTTACTGAGGACAGCGATGAGTTGTTTGTGTGGGCCCATGTTATATATATATATATATATATATATATATATATATATATATATATAATTATTTAGTGACTTCAATCCTCAGATCGTCACAGTGATTTACCAGAAAATCACAAACTTTATGAGGAACAGTTAAAAAATATGAGGCAAAAATTATGGACATTCTTAGAAAAATCTCTACAGTTAAGAAGTATGGACTGCTGCATCAAAATTTTTTAAGTTGCCAACCAAATACCAGGTTTTTGAAGCTGCAGCCTTAAACCAATTGTAACTTTATCAAGGAGGCTTAAATGTATAAATACTTAAGTAATTCCAGTAAATCTATATGCTTTGAAAGAGAAAATCATCACAAAGTAACATTTTATTATGAACCTATGTGGATATTTGCCCAAGACTTGTTCTTTGTTCTGCATTCAAATAAGAGTGCAACCAGTGCATGCAACAAAATGCACAGTAGCCCCCCCCCCCACCACACACACACACACACACACACACACACAGGAGCACGTCTTGAAAAAAGCTGCAAGAACCCAGAAGAAAAAGAAAATACCACCCACTCCCCCAGAATGTCATTCTTTTAAGAAACCCAGGAATGCCTCAATAAGTTTGTGGCAGTGAGGTAGTAAACAAGCTGCTCATTGAAGAGCAGGTAGGGTTGCCACCTCTCAGAAAATTTTCCTGATATGCAGGAAATCAGGGTCTCTGTCAGGAAATCCAGAAATAATGGTCACTTGTCAGGGAATCCAGTTATGATGAATACTTAAATATTTTCATCATTATGTGAGCTAACACATTCCTGAGGAATGCTTACTAAAGATGTTTACTGCTTCACTTGGATTTCAAATCTGCCTTCTTCTTTGTGTGAAAACAATCATTACTTTTGCTTATGCTTGTATATATCTGTGTGTGTGTGTGTGTGTGTGTGTGTGTGTGTGTGTGTGTGTGTGTGTGTGTGTGTGTGTGGAGTGGGTTGTATAAGAGCAACATGGTGGCCATCATTTCTTTCACTTTCCATCACAGTCAAATATTATCATTGACACAATAAGTAGCTGTCTTCGGTGGTCTGGGCAGGATGTGTACATTGTCATTACAGTGACAGTGAGTAGTGTTGTCTAGTTTAAAACTGAACCCGCTTAGAGGTAGGTGCAGAAATCACTACAGTTTTTGTAAGGGCAGACAATAGCCCCTTAATAACCATATCCATTATTATCATTGAATAGTCATTATGTTTTTAATTTTCCTCACAGTAAAACTTCAGAAGTCTGCACAGAAGGTCACTATTGTGTGTTGGCTAGGAATAGTGTGGTCATTATTTCTTTGAACTTTCTCAACATCATATCTCAAATGTGCAAAGAAGGTCGTTATAGCTTATCTATGGCCAGTGTACTACTTAGGAGAAACATAATGGAACTAATTATTGAGAGTTTTATTTTTCTAATTCCTTTGCAATTGAATTCAGATGTATATACAGATGGTAATCATTTGGGGATAGAAGAAAGGCAGCATGCTGCATATGCTCAACTGAAATATTTTGTTGAGCTCTGCTATTTTTTTTTTTCACTTTCAACCTTGTTTGACTTCAAAGGGGTACACAGACAGTGTCTACATTTTGGGATTAGGCTGAGGAGACATGCAGTATAGATATATGGCAGCAACAACTTGAAATGTATTACTAGGGACATTTGTTCTTTCACGTTCATCCCAATTTAACATAAGAGGGGTACACAGAAAGGGACTATCTTTTTGGGGGGGGATAGGAAGGAAGACAGTCATCCTAAATATGATTTATGTACCTCCCAGGCATTTTATTCTCATATTATGGGCAACCACTTCTGAGTTTATTGGTAACTACCATGTTATCAGCCTTGAACATAACTTATTTCTTCACTGAAAAAAAATAGTTTCTTTCCTTAGTCTTGCTTTTTGTGTTCAGGCATCATTAGTCCAAACATTGCAGAAAAAGCTCTAAAATGTGACTTGGAGCACTTAGAGTTCCATAGTTTCTGGGGGCCTAGTGGCCTACAGATCCCCTGCTTTATTAAAATCTTTTCTTCACAGTTACTTCAGCACAGTCTTGGTCAGTTAGGCTGTGTTAAAAGGATGTTGGAAAAAGCTGATAACTAAAACAGCATGAGAAAACAAAACAAAAATCCTCTGTATAGTATGAGAAGGCAAGGAATGGAGGAAATAGGGGATGCTAGAGTGGTGGTAGACAGCAGAATGGAGAGTGCCATGGACAATTTTTTTCCTAGGACTTCATATCATCTAATGCTGCCCATGCAGTCACAATATATCTGACATTTAAAAATTAATGCTTCTATGAGTGGCTTACTAAAAAAAGTCGTGGGTACCCTCAAGCAAGGGTGAGTTTTATTACACAGTGGTCTGACTTATTGGTTAGGAAATGGAAAGATGCAAAGGTGGCAACCATAAGAGCAGGTGTTGTCAACAGGAAATGCTAATCAAAATAGATTACTTCTGTTTTAATTAATTGTTTGATTCACACTGCTTTAGTATATAACTTAGTACCTCAAGACATTATCCATAACGTTTTTCCACATTACTTTGAAATACAGATACCAATGTGTGCCCGTGAAAAGATCTGCTTAGCTCCTCTAGCAAGCAATTCTCTAAGTGGATAATCTGGATAGTTTTATCCACCTCTGATAAGAATCGTCTTATGATGATAAATAAGAAAATTTGTCATCATAAGCCAACTGTTTCAGAATGCAAGCTTGCTTCTACAGAGTCTGTTTTTTTTCTTTTGACTTCACTGCATTATTAAAATCTGTGTACCATTGAGAATTTTGAGTCACTGTGATAAAACATTTATGTTTTCATTTTCATGGGTAATTTACATGTACAAGATGAATTTTGAAAAAAAAAAAAGTTTGTAAATATTCCTTCCCTGCACACATATTTTTATACTTTGCATTACTGAATCCTGTGCATTGAGTGTGTTACTTTATCATGTAAGCCATTACAACAATTTACCACCCCTTCTATGAAACAATACTTCCTCATGTCTCCACTAAGCCATTCACTTTGTATCCTTAAACTGTGTTATATTGTTCTCACTCATCTCTTTTTGGAAAGTTGATACCTACAGACATTGCTCATTGTCTTACCAGTTGTCTAAAAGAATCATAACTTCACGTGTTCTGCTAGTCGTGCCTATTTCCTATGTATTCCACTGTTCTACAAACCTTCCCTGCTGTTTTTTTTTCTTTTTCAGAATTGCTTACTTACTTTCAGTCATTTGATATCATTATACCCCCTGAAATGTTTTAATTTATTGTCACTACAAACCTTTTTTTGCATTGAATTAAAGGGCTATACCATGTGAGATCAAAGTCTGGGATTTCAAAATACAGATATCTGAGGCTACAGCTCTGAAACTTGTGACTTATGGCACAAAAGCATGTGTACATATCACTTATCAACAGACTTACACTTTAGGTTCTTTATGCAGGGGCTTCCTGTCCCTGCATTCCCATCTTGATCTGTGGCTTACACCTTTTTATTCCATCATTCTGTTTCCAAGGTAACCACTGCCATACATAGTGACAAGGTTACTGCCTCCCGCAATGTGCAGCTTTCATACTGATGTACAAAAGTATGCAGATTTGGAAATCATGACTCAGACACCCAGCTTTTGAAATTAATTCCTAAATTTAAGTGTCATGTCTTGCCAAACCTGTTATTATCCTTTATGTACCTTCTTCTGTATTGACTCTACAACATAATTTTGTGTCATCAGTAGAAAGGCAAGTATTTCCTGTCAGTACTTTCTCAGTGACACTAATAAAGACATTAAAACTATTGCCAGTACCTACTCCTCTGCTATTGACTTGTTATCATCCTTTCATCTTGAGTGATTTCATTTTACTCTGAACTGTTCAGACTCTGACTTGTCCTGACCAATGAGTCAAGGCATTTTTTATCCATGACACCACCCTAAAATACACTTCGTACCGTCCTAATGTGTCCACTAAGTTAGTGTGTAGTAACAATTTAAATACTAGCAAAAGTCAAATCAGGTAAGAGCACATAGAAATTCCCTTATATATCAGACAGTAACACAGACAATGCATTAAATAAATGCTCCCTGGTTTATCACTGAAATACAGTTTTTGTCATTCAGGTTTTATCTTTTAAATTATTATTTCAGTGATGAGGGAATATTGAGAAATCTGGAAATTTGCAAATATCACCGGCAGCTGATTTTTAGATATGGATAGGTAGCCAGGATTTTATGAAAGTATAGTCTCAAGACACTGCCCAGGAAGAAGGCTTTAAAGTATTAGTTACCAACTGTGAGCTCATTCTTCATTAATATGTGTATGCTAGTGGTAAACCAAATCAAACCAGATGATGCTCTGATAAAGTACTTTTTGGTACAGAAATGCCTATCACCAGTGCTCTTATTACTTTAACATTGGTTTTTACAAATTTATGTTCTATATTAGTTCTTTGAAACAATGTTTTGAATTTTAAGTAATTTGGCTTTTACTTAACAAAGCAGAAGGAAAAGAAGAACCAGGGTATGCAACAAGTAAGCAGTGTATTGACGCCACTGCCAGGAGTAAGACTAAGGGTAGAAGTGAACATTTTCAGGGGCTGGTATTGTGTAGCTCCCAAGTGTCAGGGATGTCACATGGATGGGGGAGTTAGGATACACAAAACCTCTTGAGGGCAGTCTGGATGATCACCTGTCATGCTAATTCATCAACCAAAGAGGAATGAGTGAGCCAATCAAGTATGGAGGTCTGATAGTCAGCAGATTTGAGGAATACAAATATATGCAAAATTCTACGTGTTTGTGCAAAGATCTGGACAAACGAACTAAAAAAATCTAGATATGCCATGCAGATGTAATTTTGGAGTTTTAAAACTCATATCAAAATTAAACTTTTTTGCAGATGTATATTAAAGCAATTCAGGACATTTAAACTGAAACCTATCAACCTGATAACAATGTTAATTAAGGTTAGCCTCCTGTTAGGAGATGATTTTAAATCACAACTACCACATAAATGTCTTTTATTTCACATACAGCCTACAGTTAATTAGGGTTTTGCCTCATGTAATCATTACCCACTTCACTACCTCTACTACTGTACATTCCCATCCCTTTTTAAAGTATTAGCAAATTCTACCTTTAAAGGTCACTATGACCAGAAACTAAAAAAAAAATGTTTTATATATTTGTTATGCTTTAGTTTTCTCTACAGTACCAATGCCTCTGTATCACTCAAGTATTATTTTATAATTATAACTTGATATACCCATAATGGCCTAATAAGGCTACCATACTGATGTGATTTTGTTTTACAGCTAAGACTCCTCCTTCTCTTTGCCTCCACAGCAACACCCTTTTTTTGTCATTTTTTCATTCAGACTGCACATTCCATTCACCTAGTGTGGGAGTAATCTGAATTTATACTGAGTTTTATACTGTTTACTATGTTGCATGCCTGCATTACTCAGTCAGCTGTGACTGAAAATCACTGGTTCTGTAGTTAACAGTCTTCTTCAGGGAAAGTGATTGTAACTGTAGATAAAAACAGTTTGGTTTCTTCATCCTAAGTGTCCCTGTTTTCCAATTAGAATTCTACCAACTACTAGTATAGCCCTTGTAAGGATATAGTACAGGTCTTGGCATTTGACTAGGTTCAGAGGTAAGTAACACAAGACACTCATATATTTGCCGTGTTGTTATAAATTCTCTTTGGTTCTTTGACAGAGAATTTCCTTTAAGGAATGCATGGCTGAAGTAAGCACATAGGTGTACTTAAGCACTATAAAACCCAAAGTATATTTGGACTTATAAAAACAATATTAATTGCAGTTAAAAGCATTTTTTTAAGGCTTAGTACATTTGACTTTTATTTTTGTAGCTATCACAAATGCAAATATGTTTTGCTTATATTTGTGATTGTGTCTGCCTTTGTAGTGTATGTGGTTGACCGTTGCATAGCCAACTGTGTGAAAGTCGACTGTTTGAGCTTTCATTAATTGCTGATATAAATATATAAAAATAAAACAAAAGTATGATGCTGAAATCAGATAATCATTGCAAACTGTTTATTATTTCTATGTCATATTTTTTATGATCTAAATAAATTTCAAGTCAGTTATAAGAAATTAAAGCACTCATCATTTCGTGTTGTAATAAATAGTTTGCAATAATCATTCAGTCTCAGCAGTCCTTTTTTATTTTTGTTTTTTGACACCATACAAGAAGATATACATATACATACATGGGTCTACTTTTCTTTATTGAAATTTCACAATCTCAAAAAAGAAAAGTAAAACCCCACTTTCGCGAAAGTGCACTACATCGAAAGTGCACTTTCACGAAAGCTGATTCACCGAATTGGGAAAAAAAATAAAAAGCTACTGTAAACACTGTTTTGCAGGGGGGGGCAAGCCCTCCTACACCCTCCATGTAGGGGGCTGTGCCCTCCACACCCCCTACTTAAATATACTAACTCTGAGATCGCACTATAGTGAGGAAAATGATATATTTCCTTATCCCCAATGTAACGTGTTTCAGCAAATCATCTTTCACGAAAGTAAACTTCCGATGTAGTGCAATTTCACTTAAGTAGGTTCAACCTTCTGTTTCTCGATAAACTGTGTTTTTATCCCATTCAAAAGATCAGTTCATAATTGTCGAGACTATATTATCAACTTTCTGAAAAGTCAAAGTATTTGTATGGAGATCACAGTAAGGTGGTGATCGGGGCATTTTCCCTTTCCCTTACTATAATGCAATTTCAGCGTTGGTATATATAGTTTGCAGGGGCATGGGGGTGCAGGGATGGGGCTTGCTCCCCTGCAAAAACAGAGATTTTTAGTTCTTTTAAGTTCGAATTTTTGGAAAGTCAGTTATATGGTCTCGACCATGTAAAGTTTGACTTTCTTAAAAGTCAATCTTATGGCATAGATATATATATATATATATATATATATATATATATATATATATATACCCACACACATATGTATATTTTATATATATGACATCTGATTGAAATTCAACACATTGAATCCAAATGGTTGAAACCATGGATGATTGAAAAGAAACATGTGGTCAAACGTTGGTTAAGTGAAACATCATATAGTCAAAAGCAACAATGGAAAATGTTTGAGAAAACAGTTTTATGTAGGGGAACATGTTCTACCCTGCAATCTGCCAGGTGGAGACCTTCACCCCCATACCCATCTTTATTCCACCATAACAGAACCAAGAAGAAAAGGGAAAATACTGTACACAGCAGACCACTGCTGGCACACAAATGGCATCTGCACTAGCAAAGACTGTGTATAGGTAATACGAATAGCTTGTCAAATAAATCTTACACGTATATTTCAACATATTTCTATTTGTCTATTTCAGAACTATTTGAAACCATGCTATATTCAATTAAATGATGCTTCAGGAGCATTACTCTAGCTCCAACACCCTAGCCCAAAGGTTCCTAGAATTTATAAACTCAAATGTTATGGAACAACTTGTTACCACTCCCACAAGAGGGGAAAACATACTGGACCTGATCATCACCAGCAATGGGACTCTATGCTCCAGACCAGAAGTGTATCCCTCACTGGTAAGATCAGACCATAAACTAATCTCACTGGATATTCACATCCCGACCCCACACCCTGCCCAGAAAACCACAGTGAAAAACTTCTCTAAAGCAAATTTCACACTCCTCAAAACCGAGGTGGAATCCTTCAAAGCCCCCGGGCCTGTGGAAAATATGGCCCAGACCGCAGAATCCTTTATAAACGCATTCTATGAACACCTTCAGGAATGCATGGATCATGCAATCCCAAATAAAACCAAGACCCAATCCTCCAAAGGCAGGCGTCCTGTCTGGTGGACCCCAGCCATAAACAAACTATACAATAGAAGAAGGAAGCTACTACATGATAGAGCAAAATCCCAAAAAGGGAAGGCATCTCTGATCAGTATTAGCAAAAAACTATGGGCACTCATAAAATCGTCTAAGGTCAGCTTCGAGAGAAAAATTGCACAGGACACTAAGGATAATCACAAGGCTTTCTTTAGTTATGTTAGGAACCTGGGTGGGAATTCCCAGATATGCTCAGAATTAGTCCAAAATGACAAAAAATACACCAAACCCACAAACATTTCCAACATCCTAGCTGACAGGTTCAGTGAAAACTTCTCCCCCCCTCCCCACCAAAAGGGCAAATATCTACCCCAGCAGAGTGCTGCCCCCCTGACATCTCAGATGCTCAGGTAAGAGCCACCCTCTCCAAAGCAAATAACACAGCATCAATGGGACCAGACGGTGCCCCGGGCTGCGTCCTACATGAACTCCAAGAAGAGCTAAACCCAAACATAAAACTACTGTTCAATCTCAGCCTTACTACAGGATATGTACCCAAAGAGTGGCGTACAGCAACAGTGGTCCCTTTCCACAAAGGTAGTGCCTCAACGGATCCTGGAAACTATTTCCCCATAAGCCTGACTAGCTTGGTCTGCAAAGCTATGGAAAGGATCATCATGGACCTCATAAATAAATATATTGGGGACCTACAGACACTGGATCCTACTCAGTTTGGCTTTGTTAAGGGCAGATCCTGCCTCTTAAACCTGGTTGATTTCTTTGAAACAGTCACCAAGGCCACTGACGAGGGGAAGGTGGTCCACACAGCCTACCTGGACCTCGCAAAAGCCTTCGATACAATACCCTACTTGGGCATTATAGATAATCTCACCAGCTTAAATATAAACCCCTATGTCACTAGATGGGTTGCAAACTAGCTCAAGGACAGAACCCACATGGTTAGAATTGCTGGAGCCATGTCAGACTCCAAACCAGTTACAAGTGGCGTCCCACAAGGCTCAGTCCTGGGACCTCTCTTGTTCGGTATATATTTCTCAGAGGTACAGGCCAACACGGAAGGACTGTGGCTGACCAAGTTCGCAGATGACTGCAAACTGGGTGCCATAATCGACTCTCCAGCTGACACAAGCATCCTCCAAAAGGGCCTCATAGAAACAGACAACTGGTGCCAGAGCCATGGCCTCAAGCTAAACACCAAAAAGTGTACCGTCATCCCCTTTGGCAAAAACAAAGTGCCCACAAATTACCACATAGGTGGTAATCCATTAAGTACAGAAGAAGTAATTAGGGACCTGGGGACCCAAGTTGATAGCAATCTCTCATTTGACAACCACGTGGCCAAAGTGGTTAGAAAAACATTTTATATAGCCCACCTAATCATGAAGGGATTCACATCTAGATCAGGGGAGGTCATCGTGCCTCTTTACTCATCCCTCATCAGGCCCATAATTGAGTACAGTGCCCCTTTTGGGATGTACCTTACCAGACACCTGCAGCAACTGGAAAGACCCCAAAAGTACCTCACCAAGAGGATCAAAGGGCTCAAACAGATGCCATATGCTGCCCGGTTAAAGAAACTCCAGCTCTACTCAGTGGCATACCGCCTGCTCAGAGGTGATCTGTGCCTGACGTATAAAGCCATGTCCAACCCGGAATTAATGGACATGCTGCACCTCAGAAAATCCAAATCCCATCGAACTACGCGCTCGAGAGACTTGAACCTCAGCACTGAAATAAATAGGACATGCTGGAGGGACAAATTCATAACCCAGAGGCTCCCTTCACTCTGGAATAAAATCCCAGTCCAGGTTAGGCAGAGTCCCTCATTGACTCTCTTCAAGAGGAATCTTGATGAGTGGATGGGAGATCGAAGGTTTACCCCGGGTATCACTTCTGTCACTGTTAGACAGAGGCACAGTATACTAACCTCGAAAAAGGGCATAGCAAAATTAATTTAAAATGGGTGGCGAAAGCCAAACACACTCTGGCTAGGCTTATAAATGCCCTAGGGCAGATAGCCTTGTATGAACCTATGAACCTAATCCATCTTAATAATTAACATAAGGGAAATGGTCAAATTGTACAAACACAAATGCTAAACATCTGGTATGTATCCTAGTTAAATCTGATTTTTCCTTTTGATTCTGAGGTGTAATTAATTTGTTTTCTTTTAAACTGATTTTGTTGATGAAACTGTTGAGAAAGACTTAACTTCCTATAAAATGGATTCTTACCGGTAATGATATCTGTTTAATACTGAGAAGTAGATGGTACGTGATACTTTTTGCCAGGATTCAGAAATGCATAATGTATTGCATAGTCCTGTTTGTAACAGGATTACCCAGTGCATTATGCCAGAGCTATTCAGAGATCGCTATCACTATATGGGTAAGAAGGCTCCTGTCCATAGCACTAAACTTGTCTCATTGGTGAAGACCACATCGAAATGTGTCAGTCCAGGGGGGTGGAGCTAATGCTATTATACCATGACCCCCCATTAATATTCCAAAACGTGCACGCTGATTGGTCAGCGTGCACGTTGTAAATCGACTTATACTAATGGAAAAGGAGTTTAACATACCAACAGGTTTAAAAACTCTCCATTGCTTTTTTAAAAGCTCTTTCGCTATGTTAAACTCCTTTAACATAGCGACATAGTGTGTAAAAAGCAACGGAGATCTTGCTTTCTCCGTTGCTTTTTTTTTAAAACCTGTCTCGCTATGTTAAATGGGTTTAACATAGTGAGACAGCTTTAAAATAAGCAATGGAGATCTCCGTTGCTTTTTTTAAAGCTGTCTCGCTATGTTAAACTCCTTTAACATAGCGACACAGTGTGTAAAAAGCAACGGCGATCTTGCTTTCTCCGTTGCTTTTTTTTTTAAACCTGTCTCGCTATGTTAAATGGGTTTAACGTAACGAGACAGCTTTAAAATAAGCAATGGAGATCTCCGTTGCTTATTTTAAAGCTGTCTCGCTATGTTAAACTCATTTAACATAGCGAAGCAGTTTGTAAAAAGCAACGGAGATCTTGCTTTCTCCGTTGCTTTTTTCAAAACTGTCTCGCTATGTTAAATGGGTTTATCATAGCGAGACAGCTTTAAAATAAGCAACGGAGATTCTCCGTTGCTTATTTTAAAGCTGTCTCGCTATGTTAAACCCATTTAACATAGCGAAACAGTAAAAAGCAACAGAGATCTTGCTTTCTCCGTTGCTTTTGCCCACAGCTCTGATGTACTGCGTAGGCATACGCATGCGCATACATCATAACTGGCGCGGAATACCAGACAGCGGCGGAAGGGCAGCAAGGAGGCATTATACAATGCCATTATTTAAGAAAATTCATTATTTTTTTTCTTAAATAATGTCATTGTATAATAGCAATAACCCACTTCTGGGTGTGGGTAATGCTGGATTTACCCACGGTTGGCTTTGTTTGGTCCCTCGGGCTTTGACCTCGTGACCAAACCATGCCAACCGTGGGTAAATCCAGCATTACCCACACCCAGGCATGGGTTATTGCCATAATAAGCCATGTACTCTTCCCTAGAACGTTTCACTAAGATTAGAATGGCCTCATAGAGCAATTTGAAAAATAACTCTATTGGGTTATTTAGGGAGTGAAGCAAAAAAGGTGCACAACATATTTTGATAACACACAGCCATTCAGTCCTATGACAGGAGCAGAGTTGTCAGCCCACAGGATGCAAGTACTGCAAAGTCATGTGTGTGTGTGTGTGTGTGTGTGTGTGTGTGTGTGTGTGTGTGTGTGTGTGGGCAGGGGTGTTAGTGTGTGTATGAGTGTGATTGTGTATGAGTGCCAGTATGTGATTATGAGTTTGTATGTTTCTAGGTTTCCATGCAGTGGCATTGTATGGGTGGGTAGTAGGGTTGCCAACATTTCATGTAAAAAATTCTGACGTACGTGAAAGCAAAATGCGTGTAATTTTGGTACCCCTGTCTCCTCCCATGCAGCCATTCCAGTGTCTCATTACTTGGCTATTTCTCCATTTCTTCCCAGTTGCAATAAACACTGTTCAAATCTGTCAGTGTGCATACTGTTTTTTGCTTTACTTCTACAATTATTACAGATATTTGGATTTCATTTAAACCTTTTATTTCAAATTTTGCATCACAAACACTGATAGAAATTTGCTAAACAAAGCAATACAGTCTCACAAAGAAAAGTGACTTAGCATTAAAACTTCTCTGCCTTTGAAACTCACATTCACTGAAACAGCTTTGAAACCCATATTCAAAGAAAATGCATCTAGACAGTGGCAGATTAAGTTTACCTTTGGGCTGTTTTCAAATCATAGGCCCCTTGTACATATTTTTAAGACCATGCAAAGGTTCTTTGATTCACCTTCTTGATTGTATTACATTATAATATATAATAATTAAATTATATCCCTTGCATAATATAGCACCACGTTAGAGCATGTTTTAAGTTTATAGTTTTGAAATTTTTTTTTGGTAAGCAATGAAACAAAACATACGAACCAATAATGACAAAATTGCCCAATTCAGAACATTTCAACCATAAAAGGCCACTCAAAGTTCTGTCATTACAATCCACCAATATCAGTCAATATGCACAATCTCTGCAGAAGTAAAAGTGATCTGAATAAATCCTCATTAAACAGATCTGTAATTAATGAAAAGGTTGCTGCTATATCTGTGTTTCATCTACAAATTAATTACCTGGTGCCCTTGAAGAATAAATTGCCTCTGTTACTTTAAAAAAAATGGCAACCATACACTACACAACAGTACTAATTCCATTTACTTTGTACTATACAGATACTATTATGCCCAGTATAATGTGCTTTTGTAAACAGGATATTTATATACCCTCTCTACCACACATTGAAGGGCAAATGAATGGCTTACAGCTGCCCAATCTCATTTAATAAACATGGCCAGTACTTATAGCTGCACTCACTGAAATGCAACCAATAGTTTTACTGTTTGAGGCTGCTTTGCTCTGTATTGGGGATTTTCTTATTTACACACTGTTGCGAGACCATAGAGTTTGTATATATAAATAAGCAGGTTTATACAGGGGTGCGTGTGGGCATGTCTTCCTTTAAAAACAACATTTTTAACTAATTCGGTAGCAGTTTAGGTGATTCATGTTCTTTGATCGGGTATGCCTGAGAATTACTTTTGCAAATGTTTCCATCTCAGTCCTTCATAGGTAAAGTTATTTCATTCTTATGCCAATGTAGTCAAAAAGAAAGGAACCTAGAAATTGTTTTCTTTGGATGTTCTTGTGAAAATGTGTTGCATTTGTGTGCAGTGAAGGGACAGCAGAATGCTTCTCACCAAAAATATGCTTTAGAGCAGATTTGATACAGGCAAAAGTCAGATGTAAACATGCTTTTTCTGGATATTTACACAAATCCTATAGGTTCATAGGTAAGTACTGGGCTAGCTGCCCCTGTGGGCAATTTTAAGCCTAGACAAATTACTTTTCAAAGGTGAAAAATTAAACCACATGTGTTGTGATTATGAGGTAAACACCTTAACCATTATACTAACCTCAACAAGTCAACTCCAAAAAGGGAACAGAGGATTCAAACCCTGCACCCGTCACTTACCACATTAAATTTAATCATTAAACCATTACACTAAATTAGAAGAGAATCTATCAGGTAACTGAAATGCCAGTACTACATAAAGAAGTCAACTCAAACTGTATTTAAGTAAATACTGACTTTTCCTTAAATGCATTTTATCATATAAATAGCATAGACAATGCTAACAATTTCAAAAACGTATATATCTCATACCTTCTAGCTTTCTTTAAATGCATTTTATCATATAAATAGCATAGACAATGCTGCGCAGTTCAGGTGTCTTCAATAATTCAAATTCCATGTGGGCAGAAGACAAAGATGTAAACAATTGGTCCCACAGACCCAGAACACTGTTTTTGTCTTTTGCGTCTTTTGCATCTGTGCGACCAGACGCAAAGGGTGTTCTTAAAGAGGAATGCCCTTAAAAATGTAATTTTTTTTTTATTTAAAAGAAAATTTAGACTGATGCATTTTTTCCTGGACAATATGCTTTCTGTTCCATTTTCCGGACAGTGTCTCTTAATTCTGGACAGTCTGGAAGAATTCCAGATGGTTGGCAATCGTAGTGAGCAGGGGAACAATAGAGTGGTTACCTGTAACTGTGCAATGTTCAATTCAGAGACATAATAATGAGCTGCTCTTCCACGCAGCTTTATCTTTCTCTGAATTGCATTATGTCACTATTGCATTATTTGATATCACCATTGTACTATTGGGTACTGTGGTATTGCCCACATAGCCCTGGCAGCAATATGCTTTCTAAACCGCAGAGAGACTGTTTTACCTTTCTTTTCTAAATCTTCTACTCCTTTCAGCTTTTCCCGGTTAGGGGTCACCACAGCAGAACAATGGTCCGCAGGATAATTGGCAGTGGAGCTTAAGTGTTGAATTGCCAGCCCAGCGCCCAACATTCCACACATGCACACATTCACTCCTAGGGGCAGTTTAGAGTATCCATTCCACCTACAAGTATGTCTTTGGGATGTGGGAGGAAACTGGAGCACCCAGAGGAAACCGACATGACCGCAGGGAAGACATGCAGACTCCACAGAGATGGTGCCCTAGCCGAGAATCAAACCAGGGATTCTCTTATTGTGAGGTGGCAAAGCTAAACACAACACCACCGCAGCTGCCAACTTTTTTTTCTAAATCAACAATAATATTATTTGTTTGTTTGTTATCCAAGCAAACAAGAAATCTTGTGTTGCTAGAGTGTAAATTTCGCAGAGTCATCACTGGAAGACTCCATTCTGAGTCATGCAAGCCTTCTCAAAACTACCCCTGAGATAACTCTAGAAGCATCTACAACATTGTATTCACAATTCAGTATGTGCATTTCTTATTTTGTCCACTGCATCAAACAAGTCTCTTCTATTTTCAACATTACTAATATGAATAGATTGCACTTTTTTCTTTTTGAATATGTTCTAAAATGAAACTTTGATATGAAACCATGTGCTCTAACAGCTAAGGAACAAGATAGGTATACATATTACCATATTTATCTAGCAGTTCCAAAAGGCTAAGATGCAAGAGACACAGCTTTTCATCTCTAAGTACAGACAGTTGAATGTTCTAGCCTATGTAAATGGTATAAATCCAGTGTATCTAAAGGAGACTTATGCATCATATCAGTAGATTTAGGGACTGGAGGGATAAATGTGTAGGCCATGACTATTTGTTTTTAAAATTTCCTTAAAAGAGTAGTAAAATAATGGTATTGTCCATTGTGAATTCAGGAGTCTCACTCATCTCTCTGGATCTCTTTTCAGGAGATAAGTACTTCTCTATTGGTCAGATGAAAAATTATCCCATAAAGTTTATTGTCTCCTGTGACATACTCCGGTCCAGCAATCAAGGAGACTCAGTCCTCACCAGTGACTCCTGTGAGGGATATTCACTAAGAGCAAAGATGGATTCACACAGTATTTGCTGATGGAGCTCCCTGCACCAAGCACAATTTGCCTTAATTCATTACAGCCAAGTGCACCTCCAGGCGTTTCTGCAGTTAACTCCTACTGTGCCGATACGTGTCAAATATTCCTTGTTCATAGTTGCATTAATAATTCCAAAACCATGCCACATACAAGGTATCAGAATATTTTATCTTGAAGCATACACAATGGCAAACACAACTATATTGTTATTTGATCTCTGTCAATGAGTAGTTTTTTAAAACTGTAAGGTGATAACTTTTTTTTAAAAGCTCAAGCCACACCTACTGGGAGTTAAAGGTACATGTTCAAAAGAGCTGTACTGGAGGGAATGGGTTAAGAGCACACAGGGAGCACACTCCAGACCTAGGAATAGACTCTCTTTCTCTCTCTAGACCCACACAAAACTCCACACTGACCACTCGGGAGCTCTATATCCCTGTTGCCAGTAGCTGATGCACACACTTGGATATTTGAGTTTCACACACACACACACATACACACCTGGGAAAAGCTGGCACAGATTTACTAGCTGTGCCCCTTTCTGCCCAGACTCTGAGGTAATCATGCTGCCACCAGTCAGCTACCCAAAGGCTGTTACAAAAGGTAACCAATTATGCTGTGTAAAATTAATACTAATACAAATAGTAGGGTGTGATCAAAGCAGCAAGGCTTTCAGAAGTGGCAACAGTGTCACTAAAACAAGCATGTGTACTCTGAAGACACATTTTTAACACAAGTAACTTTACAAATATGTTTTTAATTCAAACATCTGTACATATTAGTGTGATAGTCAAATAACATAAAATTCTTTACAAAACTCCAGCTAGCTCTGCTGGCATATGTACACATCTGCTGCCCTACTCTCCCTGGCACAGATGTCACTACCTCATAACAGCACATCTCGATAAAAGGCAACCTCTGGAAGACAGTCTCAAAACTGAGAGGAAGAGTTCTCCTTATCAAAATTCTGTTTTAAAGGAGAATGCCTTTGCTTCATACAGAAATACTCCTCTTTATTAGATGAGTTGAGGAAACAATTCTATTTATTTTCCTTTTACCTTATTGAACCTTCTCAGATGTCTGCAGAGTTTGTATTTCTGTGTTCTACCCAAAGAATAATATTATTCCAACAAATATAGGTCTTTGATGTTTCACTGCAATTTTCCACATTATACTGCAAACATGTTAAGTCAAAGAAAGGTTGCAGTAAGACAGGAACTGAATTAAATGGAGCTATAATGGACCTTGCTGATTTAACATTGCTGTAAGGCTAGGCTTATCCACCAATGAGACCCACAGATCTGACATGATCAAGGATACCACTGTACGTGGCAGTGAGGATGGTGTTATGGTTTTATCTTTTGGCAAGCACCAAGGTAGGTGAGGAGAATGTTGGTACTTTTGTCAGCGACTTCTTCATATACCTGATTTTGAGAGTCTTTTGAATATTAGTAACCTCCTTAGAATTAGTGGTGAAAGCAAATTATTTACATTTGTTCAAGTCTTTTACTGCTTACCTTAATGAATCGCATTCACTGAGATTAACCACCTTATTCTTTTTCTTGTTTTTTTTAATCAAATTCCCTGCTACCAATTTGTCTTGAAAAAGAGACATAAACTATGTAGTATTCAAATTGCAAAATTGCCTCACATTCATAGTTTAACCTTTGTTTTAGTTTCACTGAAGCTCTCATAAGGAAACAGCAAACAGTCAACAAGTGCAAAGCAACTGCAGAGAGAGAGAGAATTAATCTGGCAATGATGCAGGAAGCGAAGCAGTGAGATTGGCAAGAAGACCTGAAGAAGGTGCCCATCAATGGTGGCTATGTACAAGTGCAGGTTCCATGGAATGCTGATATGAGACCAGCGGTGGTCTTCATAGGGATAAGGGCACAGCTGATAAACGTTTAGGTTGGGAAAGAAGAACATATAAGGAAGGTGATCACAAATGTTATGATCTGCTTTTACTATGACCCTCTCTAAATAAGATCTTATAGTAGCTGATATAACAGTAAATCATAATATTTACTTAGTTTCACAAACAATGCAAATTTGTTTTGGCAAGTAGAAATATCTAGAAATAATTATTTATGCCGTTAGTAATATATTATGTGAAACAAAAACTATTGGAATATTTAAAATCTAATAAAATACCATATAAATGGTAATTCTCTATATTTAACAGATTATCTAAACACAGACAAGTTTACTAAAGGCACAATACAAAAAACATATTTTATTTAAATGATTTTGTATGAAGGCCATAAATAAACAATTATATGCAAGATATATTATTAGCAAGGTTTGTGGCTTTGATTTCAACTCTGGACAACAATAAATATTCCAGAAAGATGATTCTCTTCAAAAAATAAGTGATGTAATCTAAATATTAGGAATGAAGTATGCTGTTAATAAAATATGGTTTGGGGGTTGGCATAATGGTTCAGGTGGTTAATGAACAAACAAGAGGTACAGCGTTTGATTCTCACTGAGAAGAAATTGGTTGGGCTTGAAATGGTCCACAAGTGTAGCTAGCCTAGTGTGTACCTATGACCCTATACAAATATTGTTTTGAAAAGAGATTTTATGTTAAGTGACAGAAACAAAAACAGGAAATATACATACATTTGGTCTATCTATGAAGGACTGATATATGTATTTATTCCTTCATTTGCTGATAAACAGCATAATCTAATACAGGATCAGGTGAGAACCACAGCCTGTTCTGGCACTCAGTGGATGCAAGACATCCTAAAAGAGGTATCAGTTCATTGCAGAGCGCACACACACACAGACACAGACACACAGACACACACACACACACACACACACACACACACACACACACACACACTTAGCCAGCTGTGAACAATTTACAAAATCACCAATGGGATATGGGATGAAACCAGACCATCTAGCAAAATCCATGTGGATATATAGGGAGGACCTGCAAACTGCACATAGAAGGCACCACTGCTAAGAACCAAGTGTTATAAAGCAACGCTATCTGCAGGAAATGCTCTTTTACATACAAGAATGAGGACTATAGAAAACTAATGAAAACTGATAAAAAAGGTTAGAACTATAGGTCCTGAGAACTTTTTTTTTTTAACTTCTAAATTGGTAGAAAATTACTTTTAGGTTCACAGGTAAGTACTAGGCAATCAGTCTGCAGACCTTTTCAATCCTAGCCAAAAAACCCTATTAAACATTTTCCTCTAGTCTAAAGAAGAAGAGCAATAGAAGATAGACCAGGAGAGAATATGAGGCTGCCCATCAAATTGTCTAGGTTTACCTTGATGGTAGCAAGGGAGCTACTCTGCTTAACATGTAGTGGAAGTTTGTTCCAGAGGTGAAGGATACATTGGCATATGACTCCATCACTCCAACTTGATAATGAAAAGAATCCTATGCTCAGGACACTTGTAGAGTAATTATTTTGCTAGTATATTAAGTGTACCAGGGAAATAATTATATCATAACTTCCCATTAAACTCTATCAGAACTTCAACTTGGAAGTAAAATGTCATGCTTTTCTTTAATATGTTTTCTCATTTCCCTCCTTCCAGGGTGGGTCTTCAAAATTGCTGGGCCCAATTTGGACCATGGTGGGGACCTCAGCTGGTATCCCCATCTACTAGCACCACTGGAATATAAGCTATTGTTATGAATTAAAAATAAACCAATGGTAGCTAGCTTATATTTTTGTGATAAGACATGTTAAGACAGAAGTAAACTACTGGACTACTGGATTGATCAAAGATCCAACTTCACCTCCTTTTCCTCCTTAGGGTTTTCTTAACCAGCTCAGGGACATTATATAAATGTAATCTATATTAGAACATCAAATGTTTTTTTTTTGTTTGTTTGTTTTTTTATCACAGTACAGTGAAAATCGGAATATTTGCCATTTCCTCACTGTAGTGCAATCTTGGAGTTGGTATATATATTTAACAGGGGGTGTGGGGCCACAGCCCCCCACAGTAACGTTTTTGGGGTCTTGCATTTTCACTCATTTGAACGTTCGCTATTTAGAACATTCGATGTTCTAATATAGACCCATATAAATGGCATACCTGATGGGCCATAGAGGGCCTGTGTCTACACAATGGGCCATCAGGTGCACCTTGGCTTATCCATAAACATGTTTCCAAACACCTGTAGTACTCCCTGCATCTCCTGAACCTGGGTAGGAAACAGCTGCACACGTCCTCCTTGTTCCCCTAACTTTTTTCTTTCTTTTCTACATCTCCTTTTCTCCCTATTTGACTGTGCATCAATCTCCTTCATATTCTATATCAAACAGCTATACTTGCTGTAAATAATTTGCTCTTTGAACATTATTTTTGGGCATTATTTTTTACATAGTAGCATTATACTGTATGATGGGATGACAATGTTCAATTATTCTTCTTGCCTATTTTGCTGACCGAATTCTTGCGTCATATCTACTTATGATTGTGTTTATTTATGCTATGTGTTATTCTAACTTATACCTCTCTGTATGTTTGCTTTTAGATTACCACTGTTGCAGTGATATCAATTAAAGTTGCTTCCTTTGGTTGCATTTCTGCTGCACTGTACCTGAAAATAGTCTAGGAGGATTGGTGCTTTTCCTTGGTTACTAGACATTAAATAAATACATTTTAAAACAAAAGTGCCTTTGTAAGTTAAGTGCACTACACACTTGAATGTCCTCGGGAGGTGCTGCAGACAATACCAAGCTGACCTTGCTACTAAGAAGCAGGTTCACTTTGAAACATGTAAAATGGTATTACATTTTTTGACTCATCATAGCGCCTAGCTCTCATTTATCATTCCCAACGTCCTCAGATACCAGGAAGTAATGAAACAATGAGTGAGTCAGGCTGACTTAATAGTTGTGGGAAGACTGGGTACCGGAAAGAACATAAATAATTTCTAACCTCCATTAGCATTAGATGCTGTCATCTCATACTACCCCTTTCTTTCACCATGGGGTTCCAATCATCTCCCATACTTTCCCTGTATGGTTAGAGTTTCTTACCCAATTCATTCTCATACCTTCTTACTGTCAATGTGTTTCCAGAAGACCACATAAAACTGGTGAACTTCCTCAGAATACTTAACAATAATATTGTAACTATGTCAGACCACTCCTTAGAAATGACATTGCTCCACATCACCTCACATATAACTATTTATGAAAGTGTATTTTTAGTTAATTCATTTATTTATCTGTATATCACTTGTTGACCAAGGTTATCACACCAGTCCAGTTGCCTCTTTTAAGAGGAGACTGAAGGCAGTATTTATATAAGCTACAGGAAATTTGGACAGGGCAATGGGGAACTTTCCCCACTATTTTCACTAAGTTCCATTGGATCTTTTACATCACCTGAGCTAGCACCAACTCAAGACAGATGTGACCTTGTTTAACATCTCATTCAAGGACAGTACACTCAGGAGTACAGCACACCCTGAGGACTTCCAAGATGGCTGCACATTGAGTAACAGCTTACCTCTAGCTCTCCCAGTGTGAAAACAAAAACTCAACTGAGAAGGCCAGTAGGTGTTTGTGTTTATGGGTAAATTTCAGTAACTGCTTGGTTGCTAGGAAAAAAAGAAATACAGAGCACCTGGAAAATCAGCTACAAAAAGTAAGGAAGAAGCACTGACTGGGGAAAGTTCTGCAGCTGTTCAGCAAAAAACAATGCAATCTCCAGACATGACTTCCAGTAACCTACAGGAAGATATAAGACAACTGCACACAGACCTGGTTAAAATAAAAGAAACACTGATGGAGTATATCAACAGAAATAACAAAAAGCTGGAAAAAATGGAAGAAGCTTTAAACAGACATTCAGATGAGATGATAAAGCTGCAAAAAGAGGTTGAAATGAAGAAAAGGCTGGGTGAATATGAAACTGCTTATGAAGAGATGTTTAAAAAATAATAAAATTAAAGGACAAAACACGTAGAGAAAACCTGAGATTTTCAGCTATACCAGAGAATCTGGAAGGAACAGACTGCATTCATTTTATGGAAGCACAAATAAGCAACTGGACTGTTATTCCACAGTGGGAGTTGTTAGTTGAAAGGGCACATCATGTTTATGTTTGAAACCTGGCTATGAGAAAGCAACCTAGGCGTTTAATAGTAAAGATAAAATCTTATCAGGAGAATTTATTTTATTTTATTTTTATTTTACATTTGTTGACCGGGAGTTGATTCTGACAAAACTGTGGAAGAAGGGCAAAATACTAAGAGTGGAAGACAGCAGAGTGTTTGTGGAGAATGATTACTCATTGTACACTAGGCAGAAGTGGAGTAAATTCATTCCACTATAGTCAGGCAATGTCGAGATGCAGGTGTAAAATTCAAACTGCTGTACCCAGCTTCTTCAAGGTATTCTTTCCTGGAGGGACAAAATCATTTTTGATGAAATACATGCTAAAGAAATATATAAAAGTTTGTCCAACAAAAACTGAGCTGTGAAACAGAAGGATATTCTGCTTCTTGTTCTTCTGGTAATAAAGACTAAAGAGAGCCTGTACCTGTGAAGCCTTTTTCCACTGTTTCAATGAAAAATGTTGAAGAGAAGGTAGGGAGCATGAGAATTAGCTAGAAGAATCCAGAGTACATTGGAAATGAAACAGAGACAGAATTTGGAAGATGGAGATGAACAGTAATGAAACCAGTAACTTAATACTGGATTAAAATGCAATAATTATATTTATGTAATATGACAGAACAAGAAAATCTGGAAACATTGGACTTTTCAGAATTCATTGGGCTTGTGGGGTCTCTAAAGTATATACCCTACTTCATATCATTAATGCTCAGAAAAATGTTTTGGGGAGGGGAAAACAGGGGAGAAAGTTAACTGTAAGTAAAGAACCTCTTTTTATTATTTTTATGGTGCATAGTTTTCTTGCATGCTATAAAGTAAAGTTTTCTCGGTTATTTTTAATTGTAATGGGGATTGTAAATAGGTGCAGCTGTTCTTTTTTTCCCCTTTCTTTCTCCCTTCTGTCTTTCCTCTTGTTCAGTTTTAAGAAATGTTGGCACTGCAATGTGAAAACAAGCCTGGTTAAAAGAGCATGACCATACCTCTCAACCTGGAAACATCAAAAATCTGGACAATGCCCATGAAAAATAGGTACAAATCTGTACGCCGATTAACATAAAATGTGCATACATAATTACGTAACCTCACCCACTTCACTGGAATTGTGGGATACCAACTTTGAAATGCAAACTGAAGAAAAGACAACCAATATATGGCAAAACAATCCCCCTGCAGCCATTCCAATGTCCCATTACCTGGCTATTTCGCCCCATTTACCATAAACACTAATGTGCATACTGCTTTACTTCTACAATGATTATTTGGATTTTATTTTTACATTTTATAGCACAATGCACAATCACTAATAGACATATGCTAAACAAAGCAATACTATCTCACAATGAAAACAGACTTAGCATTAAAACTTCTCTGCCCTTGAAACTCACATTCATTGAAACAGCATTGAAACCCACACCACATCCAAAGAAAATGTATCTGGTGGATAAAGATTACCTTTGGGCTGTTTTCAAATCATAGGCCTCTTGCACAAAGAAAACAAGAAATATACAAGTGTTCTTTGATACATCTTTCTGACTTTATTAAATACATTTCAATCATAAAAGTCTACTTCCAAACACACACACACATTTTATATATATATATATATATATATATATATATATATATATATATATATATAAATATGCGCACACACACACACACACACACACACACACACACACACGCACATATACATACATATAACAGTAGTGTAAGCCACGGCCATCTTGCACAGCTTCTCAAACTTATTTTCAATTTCATTTTTTTGCTTGCCTTACTCTGATTTGTGTTATCAAACCAACTCAATAGCTGTAAATGCAGAACAAAATAAACTAGGCAAACTGCATGTTTTAATACTTCCAATTTTTCTCCAAGTACTGACAGACCCTCTCCTACATTCATTCTGAAGCATCAAAACTATCATCGTAATCCAAGTGCTGTTAACTGGCTGCTCTTGTTTCTCCACTGTCTGCAGTGGAAAAATATTTGTTTTATCTTGAATGCTGGAAAATGTACTTTACTTGTTTAAATGCAGCACAGAAAATAATTATGATTTTATGTTCCTGAATTTGGGTCAGTGATATTTTTGCACTTTCCACTGAGGCACAAATCCCTTTGTACATGACATTTTTTCACTTCTGTCATATCTGTAGCTACACCCTTAACTTGTTGCACCCACCCCCTTTAAAAGTACAACACAATACAGTATTAGCAATGCATCTATATACTGTGGGAGTAGAACCCACATCCTTCTGCATCAAAAGCAAGTACTTAACCTGTTATGCTATTAATAATGCAAGCAGACTCAGTATAAGCAACACTAGGCTTCTTTTCCCCTGAAGCTCTGTGCTCCTTGTAAAATCCACTCGACACTCAACTGTAAAATTTATTAGGGGTGGGGGCGACAAAAGCCCTAAAACCAGAGGCACATTTTAAACATTGCTTGTATAGTTTTGGAAGGTTACTAGAATAAAATGTTGTATTACCACCATGTGTTTCACTGCCAAGACTTGAACCCAGGACACATTGCACTACAGTCAGAGCAGTATACCACTATGCCAAATCAGCAGTTTCCTGAACTTACAATGACTATCATTTAGTGAATTCAGTTCTCACTTCTTACCACAGCTCTCAACCTCTTAGCACAAAAAAACCTGAACAATGCCAATAATGGGGAATACAGAAATCAGTTCTCACTTTTCACCATAGCTCTCAACCTGTTAACACAAAAAAATGGACAAAGCCAATGACAGGGGAATGCATTACAGCCCCCAAAATAGGGACAAATTTCAAATACTGACCTTATAAACTTATAAAATTGCTAAAATGAAAGATTTTGTGTTACCATTTATTTTTGGAAGAATATGAAGTCTGAAATTCAAATGCCTGTCATTATTTACTGAATTCAATCCTTCACTGACTTGCCACAAAAAGCCATAAAAATCACAGACTTTATGAGGAACAGAACAAATATGAGGCATAAATCTGGAGAGTTTTCAGGTGGATAGGGACTTTAGGCTCTCATCACTTGTACCAAAGGTACAAGGTTTCAACCTATGTACCTTTTCTAGCCACCAGGTATATTCACCTGAGGCATTTTACAGACACACACACCTATTGTCTATGGGGGGGTCTATATTAAATCATTGAATGCTTAGAAAAGCCAGTGATGATTTATTGACCCCATGTAAGCAAAAGCTTACAAACTGAAATGCTTAGAACAGCTGCTCCAAAAAAAAAAAACACACATAAACATACCCCCTACTTAAATATATCAACTCCAAGACCGCACTACAGTGACAAAAATAGCAAAGTAATGGATGCGGCCAAGCGATTTCTTTCCCAGGGAAAGAATTTGCTTATATGCCGCTTCGTCATTTTGCCTTTTCGTCTTTTCAAGTTCAACCAAGATGCATTTGAAAGAATGCATCTTCGGTCATCTAATAGAAACCTTATCTGTGGATGGGAGGTGTTCAATATTTAATTTGGAAATTGGAAAGGTGCTAAGGTTACAGTCATCTGTTTGTGGCCAGACTACCAAAAAACACACTAAATGAAATCATAAACAGCTAAGAGAATGCCAGTCCCTCTCTCAATCTCATTATAACTCAGGAACTACTTTAATTGTTGAATGCCAGGGATGAAGCAGTGGCAGCATGGGTGAAATAAAAAAAATCTGAGATATTCTTTTATCATATACTTATTCTCTCATTTCACTCTACTAATGATAAGTCATTTGAAATGCATGCTCTTCTGCAACTCCACATTCAAGTTCAAACACTATGTAGGAAAGGATAAAACACAGACTAAAGTTAGGCGTTTGCTACTACAAGGACAGTACCATAAAGGACAAGACCAACAAGGAAATCTACCCAAACTCAACTGTTTGCCAACGCGCAAAAAAAAAAAAAAAAAAAAGACGTTTTCATCGATTCTGCATTTTGCAGGGGAATACCCATTAAAAGAAGAAAGACATTGCTACAAATGTGCCTGAAAGTGCAAGTATTGTAAAACACCTAAATAATGGATACCCAATTACAACCTAAATTGCAGTTGAAAGTGACCCAAGATTGAACCCAGCAGCCGGATCAGCAATATCCCACTTACTCACATATACTGCAGAGTGCTAGGAGCAACAGTCTCACTTCCTACAGGGATAACCACTTAATAATTGTATACTACACAAGACACACACACAAACACACAGACACACACACACACACACACACACACACACACACACACACACACACACACACACACACACACACACACACACACCCTACCTCTGCTGCAGCATATGAAGATGGCAGCTCTTCCATTCCTCCGTCAGCAGCTCACACACCCTACCTCTGCTGCAGCATATGAAAATGGCAGCTCTTCCATTCCTCCATTGGCAGCTCACACAACCCCTTCCTTCTCTTCGGCAGTAGCACAGCATAGATCAGCCTCACATCTCCATTTCAGTCTGCAGCTCAAGCTCATATATATCCACTACCACCATGATTCCAGACTCCCATTGCGGCTAAACATTCAGAAAGCTCATATAACCACCACCATGGTTGTTCCGACTAAACATTTGGAAATGGACGCATGTTGAGCAGCCAGAAATGGACACACATTAAGCCTTTGAGCTCGATTCCAACAGGCTGGCAGCCATCTCAAGGAGCTGACATCATCATGTTTGCGATGACGTCAGCTCAAAAAAGCCGGGATTTAATTTTTAAAATAAAAGTTCTGGGAAATCAGGAATTAAGGGGTGCCACTCAGGAATTGTGGCACCCCATTATTTGGAC
The DNA here is from genome assembly GCF_019279795.1 of Protopterus annectens. Classification (NCBI taxonomy): domain Eukaryota; kingdom Metazoa; phylum Chordata; order Ceratodontiformes; family Protopteridae; genus Protopterus; species Protopterus annectens. Next base: position 535,763,400 of record NC_056725.1, on the reverse strand, counting down.
CTCCAAACTTGGTTTTCACCGAGTAATTCTGTATGGTTGGGAGGTATGAGCATGACAAAAGAAAAATTAATTCTTGCATAGGGGAATGACTGGATTAAGGACCATAGCTTGATTTAGTAACAAGGGTGGCCACGGTGGTGTAGTGGTTAGCATTGTCGCCTCACAGCAAGAGGTTCTCCAGTTCAATCCTCGGCTGGGGTGCCTTCTGTGTGGAGTCTGCATGTCCTCCCTGTGGATGCGTGGGTTTCCTCCGGGTGCTCTGGTTTCCTCCCACATCCCAAAGACATGCTGCAGGTGGATTGGATACTCTAAATTGGCCCTAGGTGTGAGTGCATGTGTGTGCCTTCTGTGGAAGGTTGGGCGACGGGCTGGCAACTTGACACTGTAAAACTCCACTGCCAATCATGAGCGGACAGATGATCCACTTTGGCGACCCCTAACCGGGAAAAAGCCAGAAGAAGAGCTTGATTTAGTAACAAGTGTTAAGAGAAAGCAAATAAATAAAAAAAATATTGAATATTATGAGGCTTTTTTCTAGCAAATGAATGTAAGCACAGTAGCAATTCTGTATCTGGTCTTCATGTCTCCATGGAGACAATCAGATAATGACAAATTGCTTGTCTGGTTCTCATGTCTTCATGGAGACAATCAGATAATGAGAAATTGCCTGACTGGTTCTCATGTCTCCGTGGAGACAATCTGATAAAGAGAAATTGGTTACAGTCTGGTGGTTGGCTGGAGAAAAAAAAGAAAAGAGAAACTGGCTAGGAGATAATGTTTTCTTTAAGCATTCAGGGGTTTTCCCAGCTGGAGAACCATAAAGATAAGATAAAACCAGTTAGCACTTAGTAGAAGCACAGGCTGCACCACATGTCTTAGCACTGATAATCTTTCTTTTAGGTTAACTCAAGTCTATGATTGTGGGTGTCAGTTTGGGACGTTTGTTGTTATTAGGAGGGTAAAACTTCAATATTTGAATATGTAGATAGTTTTGTGTGTTCATATTAAATTAATAGGTTTTAGGGGAATGTTGTTTTCAGTTTGAGGGCTTTAAATAAAACAAAAAGTTTTGTAAGTTGTGACATAGGCTCAAATGCATATGAGAAGAAACAACTGTATAAAAGTTCAACCTGCCAGACAGGGTATGCATGTAATACAAAAGCTGGAACTAGACTTTTAACAAAAAAGGTGTGAGACATAAAAGGAGGGAATAATAACTTTTTAATACAAATATGCTTTCTGTAATGTCTTTAAATATCAGTGGTTTCACAGATAAAAAGGAGAGAATAGTGAACTATATTAAAAATCTAGAGTGCAGATAGTTATGTTACAGGAGACACATGTGGAAAGAACTGAATATGTGAATATGATAAAGAAAGGTTTTCAGGATGGTTGTTCAGCAGAATATCTGGGACAAAGGAAAAGAGGAGTACTTATATTAATTGCAAGAGGAGCTAATAGGATAAAAGATAATAATGACAGATTTGTACTGCTAAGGGGCTACTGTCAAGGGAGGAGGACTACAGTGGCATGTATTAATATTCCACCTAAAACTGCTATAATGGAGCCTAAGAAAATTCTGGGAGAAATAATCAGTTCTCAGCAAGGAATATTACTTATAGGTGGGGACTGAAATGTCATTTGCTGCAGTGAATATGTACTGGGGGACCCAGAAGGGACAGTATAAGAAAGGAGGGTAGATTGCTGAAGAAATCTATGAAAATATTTTGCATTGAAGATATGAATTCAGTAATAGAAGTTCAGAGGAAATTTACATATTATTCCCCAAGATATAAAAACTGAGCTAGGAGTTCAGAGGGAATTTACATATTATTCCCCAAGATATAAAAGCTGAGCTAGGCAAGACAGAATTTGCATTTACCAGGAATATGTGTATTTAATTAAAGGTCTTGATACGCACCCAATAACTATTTCAGATCATGCACCAATAATAACTAAAATAAAAACAAAGGGTAATGAAATAAAAATGGGATACTGGTGCGTATCCACCTATCTGTTGAAAAGAGAGTAATTAATGGGTAGATTATTCAGAAGCCATTTGAGAGGACAGAAATTACTTCTGAAAATATAGCTAGGGAGTGGGATACAATTAAGGCCGAGTTTAAAAATAGGGTGGAAATAAAAGAAAGGGAGCTATGGTTAAGAAGTAACAAGAATTATTTAACAGGACTGATAAATTTTAAAGTATTGCAGAATGGGGGAATCTGACAGAACAAGAAGAATATCAACTGCAGAATGATAAACAGAAAATAAGGGATTACATTGATAATATACATGACCTTAGAAAGGTTGTTGTTAAGCAACTGTTTTTTGATAATAACACTAGAGCACAAAAACTTTTAGTTCAATGACTCAGGCAACAGAAAGCAGAAAGGGCTGTGACCAAGATTAGGGAGCCTATAACAAGGAAGGTAACAAGAGACGCTGTAGAGATATTCTATTTTAGGCATTCTTTGAAAGTCGGTATAAAGCAGAGAAATATGGAAATCAAGAAAAGATACAAATGAAAATGTTTATGGAATAATTAAATATTGCCAAGGTTAATGGTAGATGAGGCTCAATTACTAACAGTTAGAACAGGAGGAGATGAGATAAAAATTGTGATATATAATCAATCTACAGGAAAGTCCCCAGGAAGAGATGGTATTTCTGTGGAAGTTTGGAAGCTAGCAGGGGAAAAACTGATAAAGATCTGGAAGTTTTTTTTAACAATATGTTAAGAGGAGGGGAAGTACCAATATCCTGTAAGAAAGCAGTGGTAGCTGTAATACCTAAAGTGGGTAAATATCCATGAGATCCAGCTTCATACAGGACCATTTCGATATTAAACCATGATTTTAAAGTTCTTGTCTATAATGGCTGAAAGAATGGCAAAAGTAATGTCAGAATTGATAGATATGGATCAGTGTGGTTTCGTGGTGGGAAGGCAAACATTTTACAACACTAACAGAACACTGATGATCCAGAGGGAAGCAGAATGTAAGAAAATGCCATTGTTGTTGGTGGGTCTTGATGCAGAGAATGCATTTAACAGAGTAAGCTGGGATTTTATGAGCAGGGCAATGGAAGTATTTGCATTTCCTAGAAAAATTATAAGGTTGATTAGGAGGATATATGAGGGATCAGAGACAACATTTAAAGTGGGTGGGGACAGGGGCTTCCTCTTTACCCATTGTTATTTGAATTATATTTAGAACCATTGGCAAAGGAAATAAGGGAATTAGAAATTCAGGAATATAATTGGTATGGTAGTCAAGAAAAGCTGGCTCTTTTTGCAGATTATATAATTTTATACCTGACAAAACCAGAAAGACATTACAGTGTTGTGGAACATTTTGAGACGGTTTCAAATCTTTTTGGGATACAAAATTAATGAAGCTAAAACAAAGGCAATAGCAGTAAATTATTTACCTACATATGAATTGGTTCAGCAATATCCATATTTATGGGGACATGATAAAATGAAGTATTTAGGAGTATGGATTAAAAATTATTCTGGTATGGCAGCTAGGGATATGTGGGAAAAAACTAAACAGAAGATAATACAAAGCTGAGAAAATGGAAGCTTTGTTATATGGATATGGATACAAGTAGTTAAAATGTTTTAGTCCCATTACTCTTATACACAGGTCTGGCATATGTTTAGCAACCACAGGAGAAGTTGTGGATAGCAATTAATTAAGATTAATTAATTAAGAGCTGAATTAATTTATCTGGGAGGGGAAGATGGTAAGAGTCAAGTGGGACAGCTGATTCTTCCAACTGAATAGGGCAGGTTAGGATTACCCAATCTGAAGGGGAATTTCAGAGCTACACAGTTAAGACTCCTATACATAACACAAGCAGAAAACTATAATTCAAAGTGGAAAGGGGTGATGATGAAACTGTGGAAGCTCAAGAAGCAAGGACAGACTGGGATTTTGGATGCAGGCCTTTAAGGAGAATAGCAATAATCATACAGAATATTATATCTATGAAGTAGCAGAAGCATACCTCCCAACCTCTTAGAGCAGAAAATCTGGACAAAGTCATAAATAATGAGTGATCAAAGGCCCATAAATAGGGTCATTTTTTTTAAAATATTGCTCTTACAAAATTAGAAAGTTGATAAAATAACATGTTCTGCATTAGCATTGATTTTTCTGAAGGGCATGAAGTCTGAAACTCAAATATGTGTTATTATTTTCTGACTTCAACCCTCAATGATTTTCCAGCGATTTAGCAGAAAACCACAATTTTGTGAGAAACAGACCAAAAATAAGAGGCAAAAATCTGGACATTCTGTGAAAATCTGTACCATTGAGAGGTATGAGAAGAAAGTATCTTAAGAACTAAACCAACATGGGAATGGGGAAAGGAATTTTTGCTGATAGGGATGACTGCAATTAGGGATATAGACAATATGCAAGACAGGGCTGAAATTTATTGAAGAAAGCTGGCAAAGGAACCCAGGTATTGGGAGTAAATAACTAGAGAGGGAATGATGATAGAATGGGAAGATGCCAATAATTTATTTGGACTGCAGGTTAGAGATTGCCTTCCATATCAAAGACTGATATCAGAGTATAGGCAAAGAGAAAGAAATGGGGGGCTCTATATAAAAGACCAGCACTGGTAGGGTTTTTAGTAGACATGACCACTAAAATGGCTGGATGAAGCAGTTTATATGTCAGAAAGCAATAAGCTGAAGTACATTAGCATTACTGTGGTGATTAAATTTATAGTGACTTCTTAACAGCCAAAGGTGTTATACCCTATGTGAAGGAGCACATTCTACTCAGGTAGTATGTGTGCAGAATGAGATGAAGTTAGTGTTTGTTGCATTTTAGAAACACAATAAAGACACAATACGTTTTTACTTTCTAGTTAATCCATATGATTCATGAATGGGTCTAGCTTATGCCATATGGCTCTTGCTAAAAAGACACTATTCCCACAAAGCAGAATTTTGCAAGTGAGAGACATGTTAGCAGCCATGAGATAAGACTTCATTATCAACTAATTTTCATGTCTCTGAATTACAGTTACTACCAAGTTGTGTAAATCATTGCTTATCTGCATGTTGTGGTAGTACACTGCTGCTCATATAGTCCTTGGCTTTTCCCCAGGCAGTCTCCCACACATACATAAGCACATAAAACATAAACAAACACATGCTACACTCCCCATACCTAACCCTGACCTGTATGGTCTCTCGTGTATTCCCCTATCCCCTATTCCTGTCCTGAAGTTGGTGCCATTATGGCACTTTACTGCTGAGTAATCTCTGGTGTCTAATATTTCACACACCACCCAATCTCCATAGTGCTGCCAGTGCTATTGAAGCACGGTATTTTAATGTATGCCTGTATCTAGTGTGTCCCCCATCCTGATCCCTGTACTGCTGATGGTGGTGTTAAGGTAATGAAGTGAAAACTTTCCTTAGCCACTTGTGGCTACCCCTACCTTCTGATAGCCATACCATAGCCCTGGTAGGTAGTTCAGCATGGCCTTTTGGCTATGTTCAGTACTGCAACATGGTGAGACCAGCCATGCTGATCTACATGACCAAATGATTTCCTGAAATACCTTGGGATGTAGATGCCTTCCTGGAGGTGGTTGGGGGGGAGCACATGATTAATTAGCATATGCCTCTCCCCTGAACTGCCTCAAGGTGGTTCAGGGGAAGAGAGCAGATGACTAATTAGCATATTCTTCTCCCCAGGACCGTCTTTTTAGCATTCAGAGTGGCCACAGGTTTAACCCAATGCAGTGCTGTATGTTTTCATGCTAGAACACCATGAAACACCATGTTAATATTGTTACTGAATCACATGGAGATGTACATATTGAGGTACCTTCATATGAATCAGTTATAATTTCACAACCTCCTTATTGCAGATGTCTTTAGATTCAATACGTTATAAAATATGGATGTAGTCTTTTTACTGAAAAAATGCCCATCAAAAGTAATTTTACTGAGTTTTCTCCATACAGAGTGAAATATTCTGAGTTTTCCTGAAGGGGAATATGCCCCTACTCCCCATATTGGGAGCTTCATCCTTCACACCCTCTTACATAAATATACTAACTCCAGAAATGTTCCATTTAAAAGTGTGATTCATACATGAGGAAACAGTATTTTAACAAGCCAGCTCTCAGCTAAAAGGACTAGTTCAATGAAATCATAACTACATATTTGCCTTTATAACATAAAAATATTATCTCATTGTCCCTAAAAGGGATCTTTTTTAGCATTTGAAATGTTATACAAAAATAGAAAGTATTAATAAGAATTGTGACTTGGCACACAGAAATTCATTGTGCAGCTGTTCTGTTATGTCTGCACATAACAGAACAGAATTTTACTAGAAAAGTCCAGTAGTTTCAGAGATATAACCCTGTAATGATAGTCTCCAATAGTACTGCATGTATTTTTTGGAACACTTTTTGGTATAGGAGAATTGAATAAAACTAAGGATTTACTTAAATGAAAATTGTCATTGAATGCAATCTGAAAAATGTAATTAATATCACTCCAGTATACTTTAAGGCATTTACATTAATAAAAATATGTTACCAATCTGCTTTTAACTTTTCCTCACATCTACAACATATTTCATCATTATTAAACATTAAAGATAATTTGTGAGGAGTAAAAAAACTTCTGTGCCAAAATCTCCAACTAAATGATTTCCAATGAATTGATAATGTATAATGTTTTGAGGATTTAAGAATATATTTTTTATCCTCTTCTGACAGAATTACCATTTACTTTTGTATAATAATTCCAGTAAGTATTTGTGTTATATATTTTTGCATTTGTAATAATTTTATAGATGTTGGATAGATAACCATTACCTTGAAATGGTTGGCTTGTAATGGTTATGATATATTCAGTAAGCTTACTAGTGTTATTTCTAACAGAAGGTTGCTTATTTCAATCTTATTTATAATATATTGCCTTAATGATTGAAGAGATAGCCACATGTCTTCACCTATGTTGTATGTATTGATTATGATAATGTTCTTCCTAATTTTCTTAGTTGGTGCCAGTATATTACATTTCCTTTCTTTACTACCCTACATCTTATTAATTTGAAATGGTTCTAAATTATTGGGTATATAACTTCTTATCAAGATAGAAGAGTGCAATACATATCCAGATTATGTCTTTTTGCATTGTAATTCCACTATAAGCAAAGACAAAACAAATTTCAGTCCTCAGCCGAAGGGGTCAAGGGTATAATAACTACCTAACTTTGAGCATGCAGAGACTTTATTGGAATCTTTTTAGGATTTATAAAACAATTCTTGTATCAAGTCTGTGAAATAGAAAACCACTTACAATTAGGATTCATTTGTTGTTCTCGATGTTTCCTGTGGCCTTCACTTAAATCCTAGTTTAAAGTGTAGTTGAGTAGGTGAAAATCCTTGTCCATAGTTACATTCTTGCTAGGTAGTGAAAAAGTAGGTTCTACAAGAAACACAAATCACTATAAGCCATCTAGTTGGTTTGAGTAAATCTTTATTGCTTCTTCATAGAGGCAGATGAATGTTGTGAGGTTAGTGAATAGGTATGGCTAGTTGGCTTACTTTTATATACGATAGTGTGGGAGTGTCTGTGGGGAGGTGTCTGTCTTGAGGATATGCCTATGGTGATGTGACATCTTACAGTTTTTCCCCACCCATTTAAGTTTGAGTGACAGTTCAGTATATCCATACTTAGGTACATTGAATTTTAGTGTTATAACAAAGCTTTATTTTTCATTATTTTATTTTTTGTTTTCATTTTTAAAATATCCATCAGATTCCTTGATATACAGAACTTGGGGTATTCAGAGTAGTGTAATGGTTATTTTTACCAATCAACAAGTTTGTAGATATAGGTTTTTAATGATAAAGGATTTCTGATACTCTTTAATTTATTCATGTTTTTATGTTAAGATCCCTTGTATATGTTAAACAGCCATTTTTTTGTACTGAGATCACATGTTACAATAATGAAAATAGTGTTCCAGCACTTTCACTTTGGTTGTGCTTCATCAGGAAAGACAGATACCTCCCCACAAACACACCCACACTCTTGTATATAAGAGTAAGCAAACTAGAAGTACTATAAGTAGAGACAGACAGATTAACTTCTGTATAAAATAATTTTTGTCTGTAACATGCGATTGCTCAGATGTCATTGTTTGCAGCAGCTAAAGTGATATGTTTGAATTCAACATTGAGATCAACTGAAATTCTAAAAGTGGAACTGTAGTCTTAGGTGCATTATGTAGATGAATGCCCTACTGTTCACATCTGAAAATTTTGCAATACTTTTGTAATGAAATCTCAAGGGGACTGTGATGCCCCACCACTGGCCCTGTAATCAAGGAGCCTCAATCCTCCCCACTGGCAACAGTGGGGGGCGTACATTAGAAGGATGACAGGTACACACATAATATTTCCAGATGCAGCTCTCTGCATCAAGTGAAACTTCCCTTAAGAGCACACAGAGACCACAGTCAGTCTGGGTCTGGTTTCTCCCTGTCTCCCTAGTAAGACTCCCCACTGGGACATCTATAGAGTTGAGATCTCAGCTGAGTGGCTAAGCCAAGACCTCCAGCACCCTCTCTGCCCAGCCAGTGCTTCGTGTCAGTGTCCAAGTAGCTCACACACACACACACACACACACTGCCACCAAATAAATATGCAAGTACTCTCAGAACTTAAATATCTCTAGACAGATCAGCCAGAATGAAAGGCTTAAATATATTTAATAATAAACAATAAAAGAACAAGACAATACTAAATATATTTACAGTGACATCAGAGTTCAAACTCACAGTAAATATTTAAAACAACATTGCAGAACAGTCTCAAATAAATAGAGAAAAAATATCTAATCCAAGCTTTGCTATATTCCTGACTATATCCATTATTATACCCTAGTACAGTTACTTAATTAAAGCAGCAAGGCAAATGTGTGGTGAGTGGATCCTCTAGCTGATGTTGTCAGGTCAAAGACAGAATACAGAATGCTGTCTCTCTCTAAGAGAGTTCTTTAATTTCTCAAATATTAAACTGCTGGGATAGCTTGAAGAATGACATGATTTCTTGAATTCTGAGTATATCCAGATAAACCCCCCACTGCTGGAGTCTGGTATCTATCTGTGAAAATACATAGACAAGGGTTTTTCCTCAAATTTTGGTAAATGCTGGAAGTCATAAAACAATAAAACACTTCCATGACAATACAGAAAGTTCCCTAGTTTTAGATGTTATATCTCTTTGCTGCCATAAAGTAATTTAATTTCAGCTATTTTTCTGAAGTTAACCTCTTATGTTCCAGTTTCAAATGTTAAATATATATGCATTTAAACAGTTACAATAGCGCATGTACATTTCTGTTCTTTTCTAGTAGGGTACATGGTGGTTACATTTTTAAGCTCAGTTGTTTATAAAATGTCTATCAACGCACATGTCTGTAGAAACCTAGTTTGATATATACATGGAAAACCTAGTTTGATATATACATGACATACAAGCATCTTACATGAAGCATGTTGACATTCACAAATGACAGATGACCATTTACACAATTCTAGACAGATGTGCTGGCAGTATCTCCCTTTATCACACTTCTATATAAATCATGTTGATATTTACAAGTGACATGTAATTATTTACAAAATTCCAGATAGCTGGGCTGGCAGTATCTCTTTTCGTGACAGGCACACTGATCTATGGAGTCATATACACAGGTACCAAATGTAGGAGGCTTATAGGCCTTTCACTGTGATAGTTTGACATTATGCATTATTCTCATTTTTAATTGAGAGGCTATATAACCATTAATTAGTAGATATAGAAAAGTTGATGCCCAAAATATATTTGGTATACACTATCATTACAACAGAATTAAAATAAACATATAATTCAACAGACTAAGTGACATTTGATTTTACTCCATGTACAGTGAGTCCTAAACTCCATATAATGAAAAAGGCAGTGTGCTGCCATGTAAACTGGGAATTAAGATACAATAAAATTCATAAAGATATTAAAAATCATCAAAAAAAGGACCAATGATCTCATATACCTCACATACAGATACCAAATATAGTATTTCAGAAGACCTTTTGTGTCATAGTCTGAAATTCTACCCACTTTACATTGGATGGCATATGACTTTTGAGCAGTACACATCTATGAACCTATAAAATTCATGCCGTGGATCACTCCATTGGCTCTACTTGACAGAGGCACTAGGAACAAAGGTTGGATGGCACAATGCCAGGGTAATCCTATGGGCTAGGCTTGTAAAGGCTCCAGGGCCATTAGCCTATTACATACCTATGAACCTATCAGTAGGCATTATGAAACTAATGTCCAGAATATATCTGCAGTAAGCTGTAATTACATCAGAAATAAAAGAAAAAATACCAGGCTATGCAACATTTCATTTACAATATATGGGGTGAAGCCTAAACATCATCTACTGATAAAGGCAATATGCTGCCCTCTAAATTATGATTTAGATACAGTAAAATCTATGAGGGTAGAATGGCAGACTTGAGTGTGTATTATACCTTAGTATCCTGCTGAAATTCCATGAAACCTATGTTATGAACTGTGATAGGGAACCTAATATATTCCTCATATGCAGCTACCAAATACAGTCTTTTAGAGGACTTTTTGTGCCACACTCTTCATTATAACCGGTTTCTATTCAGTAATCAGGAGGTAGAGTAAATAGATATCTAGAAGATATATACTGTAAGTTATTAGTACATCAGAAGTAAAAAAAGAAACTGAGATATTTCACAAGACAAGATAACATTTCTGTTATTGCATATAGGATGAGGTCTAAACTCCAGGTACTAATAAAGCAGTGCATTGACAGGTAATCAGGACTGGAATGTAATAAAACCCACTAAGGCTATAATGACAGTCTTCAGTTTTTACCTGAGTATCCTATTTTCATTTCCTGAAATTTTTATTATTAACTGTCATGGATGAACTATATATGGCCTATAGACAAGTAGCAAGTGTAGTGTTTTGAAGGAGTTATAGTGTCACAGTCTGCATCACACCTGATTTTCACTGGAGAGACATATCTGATCAGGAGTCATGGTGAAACTAATGTCCAGAATATGTGTACACTAAAATGTCTTTACACCTGTAGTAAATACATCATATGTATTTTGGCATACAAAGCAATATTTCTGCTACTGCATACAGGGTGTGACCTAAAAGTCCATGTAATAACAGATGCACAATTGTGTAAATCAGGATTACAATTCAGAGAAATCCTTGAGGGTAGAATAGCCGTCTTGGATGAATTTTGTACTGAAGTATCCTATTACAATTTCTTGAAACTTTATTTTTGAACTGTCATTGAGGAGTAGGCATATGGGCTCATACAGAGGTAGTAAATACCAAGCTTCAAAGGACTTTTGGTGTCAAAGATTGCATTGTACCTGGTTTCTAGAAGAGCATATATAATCTCTGATCAGAAGACAGGGAGAAACTAAATAAGCACTAATCTGTCATTATATTAGAAGTAAAAGTTCTATACTTCTCCAGAAAAAAAAAAAAAATATATATATATATATATATATATATATATATATATTTTTTTTTTTTTTTCATTTGCAACATCTTGCGGCTCTAATACAAAAGTTTAAAGCAGACAAAGTTGATTGGGCAAATTCAGTGATGACAGCTGTAGTGATATTCCACGGGATGTAATAGCAGTGTTATGTGTATTTTATAGCTGAATGCTTAGCTGTTACTGTCTGAAAGGGCAACAATTTTAAATTCTGAGACTTGTAAGTGTATAGTAAGTCCAAAATCTCTTTGTCTCAAAGTATTTTCTACTGGTAGCTCATATCCTGTGATATAAAATACCTATAAAATATGGAACACTAAGTCTTTATGAATGTCATTGCCTCCAATGAAATTAGAGTGGTAGAGGCTAGGGTTTGTCACCTGTAAGATATGTTTCTTGCCAGGAAATCAGAGTCTCTGTAGGGATGTCTAATTTGGTGAGTAGAGATCTGGTGTTTTAAGTCAGTTTGAGCTTCCATTTACTTTCCATTTACTTCTGAATCTAATTAGCAGATAATTAGTCTGATTGGCACAATGTTTTCCAAGTTTTCATCTCAGCAGTAGTATGCAGATCTCTATGAATCTAAGGCTTCATCCTATAGCAACTATGGGTCTGCCGTTCAGTTTTACTTGCAGTTTCTTTTTGATAAGAAAAGCAAAAAAATAGTTACACGTCACTTGATATAAGAAATAGTACATAGTAGCTTATCACTTTTCTGCCCTCGTCACCCTGTATGTATTTTTAGTCTTTGGTATTTATCAAATAACATAATAGTCTAAAACAATCAGGTAAAATTACTTTTATTGAATGTAGTATGATTGTATAATTGACTTACAGATGCATTAAGCACAGCATTATTTAAGTTATCACTACCATGGTAACTTTTTGGATTTCCTCAATACAAACTCTCTGGACCAATTAACCCTTGCCCCTACTGGAGGCAGTAAAATCTTGGACTTGGTCCTTAGCAATATGGGACATCTTTGCTCCCCACCAGTTGTAACTTTCTCCCTGGTCAAATCATACCATAGATCAATCTCATTCACCTTAAGAATGAAGCTGGAAGCATCTGCCAATATCTTAGTATTCAGAGATTATGTCAAGGCTACTAAAACTGAATAATGACTTCACTAAATTCAAAAGCTCCTTCCATCTTGATGACCCTACTGCTTATGCAGAATTCTTTACCACCAAAATTCTACACACATTTGAATAGCTACATTGCTGCATCCGATCTGTCCCCTTCAGAAAGGAAATACAACACCAGATTTAAAAATAAACCCCTGTGGTGGAACCCTAATATAAAAAAGGCTCTATAAAAAGAAAAAGAAAAAGAAAAAAAATCATGGCACACAAAAATAAACATTACTCTCAAGATACCAATAATGCTCGTGCTAAACATAATAACTTCAGACCCTGATCAAATCACCAAAAGTCATATATGAAGTAAAAATTGTCACCCAGATGAAGGATAACCAGAAATCCTTCTTTAACTATGTTAGACATCTCAGTACAGCGAAAAAGTATTCAAACAGATAAAAAACCAAAAGCGGAAAGTAAGCAACAAAACGCCAGTAGCAGGTTAACGTATTTTAATAGCAACGTTTTCGCTACTGTTAGACAGTAGCTTCCTCAGACAAAGAAATCAAAGCGCCAAAGCACTTTATAACAGGCAAAAAGTAAACAAGATGACATCATATCCTGTACAGGTTAGAATAACACTCATCTACTTATTTAAACAAACACCAAAGTGCTGAAGCAGACATATACCTGGTGTTACAGTACGTAAAAATGCTGAAAATATTTCTATTGCTCAACCAGTATATACACCTAAACAAGCAAATGCCTGTATACACATAAATATAAAAATATAAAAATAAAACGTGAAAAATAAATTAATAAGGTGTAATACCCAGACTGCACTCAATAAAACATCCAATAACGTAAAATAGAGGACTAGAACATGGTTCTTGATTCAAACCAAGTCCTCGAAGTGAAATTTTAACATGCAATAAAATTACAGTCTTATATAATTTAAAATCCATACTTTAAGTTTCAAATTTAATAATTCAACAAGGAAGAACCTTAAGCCCCAAATTATCAAGCAAGTTGTGTGTAACCTAAAAAGTCAAGATCTAAGGTAACTTTTGTATTTTAGTATACCAGATATATTACATGCTTCATTTAACCCTGGTGGGGCAAATGCATTAAGGAGAAGTTGCCATTCCAACTCTTTTATTTCCAGTAGCAAAGGTTGGGGCCCCCCTCTTGTACCTAATGTTACCAAATCAATCCCCATAAAACAGAAACTGTGACCAGGATTATCAATGATATGCTTTGAGAGAGCATTATCAGATTTTTGATTTTTTATAGCATAATTATGTTGGTAAACTCTGTCCCGTAATCTACGGTCAGTTTTACCAACATAAAATGCCCGGCAACAATTACATAAAGCAATGTAGACCACGGACCTGGTGTCACAAGAAATCCTATGTTTGATGGAATACTTTTCGTCTTTAATGGTAAAAGAGTTCCCTGCCCTTAATAATCTACACCAATTACACATGCCACAAGCAAAAGTGCCAGTTTGTCTAGATCCTATATTATGTGTGTCCCAAGTTTGCAAAAGATCCTTAAGGTTTTTACCCCTTTTAAAAACAAATAGGGGGTATGCCCCCAAAACATCAAGCAGATGTGTATTATTTAAAATAAACTGCCAGTTTTTCCGAATAATGGAACACATTGTACTGGCGTGATTGCTGTATGTAAAAATGAACCTGGACTTATAGTCACTAGAATTATGGATAGGTTCATTTAAGTTACAGGAAGAAGATCCAGTAAAAGGGCAATCAGTAGATGAATTAAACAAAGCAGTAGGTTGTATAACATTCCGCCTTGTGACTTGAAGGAATGGTGTATAAAACCCTGAAGCTCTTTTCCTAGAAACTTCATCAATTAAGCTATCAATCAGTTCGCCCGGGTATCCCCTATTCAGGAACATATTCCTAAGGGTAGAACACTCCTCATCAAAGGCCTCGAGTGTGCTGCACATACGTGTAGCTCTAACAAGTTGGCCTTTGACAATAGATCTTTTTTGTTTCCATGGATGACTGCTGGAAAAATGCAAAAAGGCATTACAATAGGTATGTTTCCTATAAATGCTGGAAAAAATGCCGGTATTGCAAGGATCTTTTGTAAGTTTGACATCTAAATAATCAATTTCACTGGTGGAAAATTTATAGGTGAATTTTAGGAAAGCACAGGACTCATTCATATCCTCAACCAACTTAGTCGCAATGTCAAAGTTGCCTTGAATGAGAATAAACACGTCATCTAAGAATCGTGTATAAAGTTTATTAACATTTTTAAATAAAGAATTCTTAAAGAGGACGGTCATTTCCCAATAGGTGACCACAAGGTTGGCCACACTACCACCACAAGGGGATCCCATAGCGATTCCCCTTTTCTGTAAGTAATAGTGGTTGTTGAAAGTAAAGAAGTTGGAAGATAAAATAATATCTAAAAGTAGGGTGACTACTTCAACCGTCTTCGAGCCTGTAAATGAACTAACATAAGCTCCACCCATTCCAATGCTTCTTGATGTGGTATAGACGTATATAAGTCTACCACATCAATAGTAAGGAAGTTATTGGAAGGTGAAAAAGGCACATCATTAATGGCTTGAAGGAAAGACCAAGAGTCTTTGCAGATTTGCGGTAGTAACTTAAGATATTTTCCCAAAATATGGTCAACTACTTTTGAACAAGGGTGGGTAATGGAACATCTCCCATCAACAAGGGCACGCATAGGTGGGTCCACTAAGTTTTTATGAATTTTGGGAATCCCAAACATGGCAGGGACTTTAGGGAACGAGATGTTAATAAAATTGAGCGTGTCAATGTTTATTCTTCCTTCAATAAACAAGTCCCTGAAGTACCCTTTGATTTTATTATATTGCCCTGTTGTTTCATTTAAAGATGAAAGTTCATAAGCAGGGGAGTCCAAAACCTTAGTCATTCTAACATTGTAATCTTCTTTGTCAAGTATGACCAGGCCCCCACCCTTGTCAGGTTTCATCACCCTAATGGGTAAGTTACGCAAGTTTTTCAAACTTGATCTTTGTTCTAATGAGATATTACTGGAATTGTTGAACCATTTAATGTTATCAAACAATTGCCTAAAATCAAGTTCGCAAACATACTCGAAAGTATGTAAGATAGGGTGCAAGGGAGGATTAAAGGTGCTAAGTAATTTAAAAGGTGCTTTTTCTGTGTTAGGAACGCCATTGAACAATACTTTAAGGTTAAGGTTTCGTACAAAACACTTAAATTCTATCAATAATTTCGGTAGACACACCTTCTGATCAGGTACAAAAGTTAAACCATAAGCAAGTAGTTCAATAAGATCTTGTTCAATTTCCATCTTCGAAAAGTTATAAACAGTAAAGTCACCTTTTTTGTTCTTTAAAATAGTGGGTATATCAGAGTCAATAGGTGAAGGCGCAAAGTTATTTTCTACTTCGGCTTGTTCCGATTGTTGTTCCTCTGATAGTTCCTGCGCCCTAAAAAAGATTTATTTTGATTGTTAGCATTAGGGCGCTGGCCTTTGTAATTAACATTAGCCTTAATCCTATTACTCCTCCTAGGCTGGTAGGCCGACGAGCCCTCATCCCCATCATCCTGGTCAAATTCTTGTTCTTCAACAATAATAGCAGAAGAATTAGTCCCAAAGTCATTTTTATTAGTGTCAAGAGTTTCAGCCATAGTAGTAAACCCTTTTTCTTTCTTGGTCAAATTAGGGTAGGCTAGTTCTTTAGCATAAGCTTGCCTATCCCTTATTAATTTTTTATTTTTATTCGCTTTCAATTTGACCAACAAAGCGTCAATGCTTTCAAATATTCGTTGGTAATCATACTTGTACCGAACAAAATTGGTGTCAAGTTTGATACTTTCATTAAGGGCATTAGTTTCAGTTAATAGACAGTCAATGTGCTTCCCATAATGTTTCACCATTAAATCCAATAATTCCAGCCCCTGCTTGTTAAACAGGCTAGAAAGATCATTAACAAAAGTCCATCTTGAAATAACCTGGTAGGGGTAAAAAAACTTCTCAACCCCTTAGGCACAACCTTTTCATTTATACATTGCTTGAAGTAAGAAACTTCAAGCTGAAGTTTCTTTATTTTCAACATTTTTGAATCTAAAAGTTTTAAATTACTTGAAATACTTTCATCAGTATTACCTGTAGATTGGAGACCTGTGGCCGACGAGCCAGAATGGACAGGCAGCCCAAAAGCAAACGCCTCGGTATTTTCAACCCATTCCCCAAACGTAGGCACGCCAATAAGCCCAGAATTATTGTTTACATTCTCCCCAACACTGTTCACGTTCATGGATCCAGTATTGTTAGGGCCAAGTGAAGAAACAGCTATTTGGCCCGAACGAGTAAGTTCCCGCTGACTTGAAGGCAGCAAAAAGCTGGATGCATCGTTGATTTCATCCGGTAAATTTGCCCCATTTGGTGTTGTCTTCCTCTGGGGTTGACCTGGAGGTAGTGAACATGTAGAGCCGGATTCCAATACGTTCCCTACACGGGAATGTGCGTTTGGCACTGGATTAGATTCAATCTTTTCCAAACGAACATTGATTGAATCTAAGCGTTGAGTTAAAAACGCCATCAACTTGTCAAAGTTGTTAGCGTCAGCAGAGTTGGAAGCTTAATTAAAGGCAGGGTTTTCTGACCCAAAAAGGTTTGGCATCCTAGGCTTGACATTCCGCACAGCAACAGACCAGAACAGCGAAAAAGTATTCAAACAATAATAGCAACGTTTTCGCTACTGTTAGACAGTGGCTTCCTCAGACAAAGAAATCAAAGCGCCAAAGCACTTTATAACAGGCAAAAAGTAAACAAGATGACATCATATCCTGTACAGTGTCTACCGAAATTATTGATAGAATTTAAGTGTTTTGTACGAAACCTTAACCTTAAAGTATTGTTCAATGGCGTTCCTAACACAGAAAAAGCACCTTTTAAATTACTTAGCACTTTTAATCCTCCCTGGCACCCTATCTTACATACTTTCGAGTATGTTTGCGAACTTGATTTCAGGCAATTGTTTGATAACATTAAATGGTTCAACAATTCCAGTAATATCTCATTAGAACAAAGATCAAGTTTGAAAAACTTGCATAACTTACCCATTAGGGTGATGAAACCTGACAAAGGTGGGGGCCTGGTCATACTTGACAAAGAAGATTACAATGTTAGAATGACTAAGGTTTTGGACTCCCCTGCTTATGAACTTTCATCTTTAAATGAAACAACAGGGCAATATAATAAAATCAAAGGGTACTTCAGGGACTTGTTTATTGAAGGAAGAATAAACATTGACATGCTCAATTTTATTAACATCTCGTTCCCTAAAGTCCCTGCCATGTTTGGGATTCCCAAAATTCATAAAAACTTAGTGGACCCACCTATGCGTGCCCTTGTTGATGGGAGATGTTCCATTACCCACCCTTGTTCAAAAGTAGTTGACCATATTTTGGGAAAATATCTTAAGTTACTACCGCAAATCTGCAAAGACTCTTGGTCTTTCCTTCAAGCCATTAATGATGTGCCTTTTTCACCTTCCAATAACTTCCTTACTATTGATGTGGTAGACTTATATACGTCTATACCACATCAAGAAGCATTGGAATGGGTGGAGCTTATGTTAGTTCATTTACAGGCTCCGAAAGACGAAGTTGAAGTAGTCACCCTACTTTTAGATATTATTTTATCTTCCAACTTCTTTACTTTCAACAACCACTATTACTTACAGAAAAGGGGAATCGCTATGGGATCCCCTTGTGGTGGTAGTGTGGCCAACCTTGTGGTCGCCTATTGGGAAATGACCGTCCTCTTTAAGAATTCTTTATTTAAAAATGTTAATAAACTTTATACACGATTCTTAGATGACGTGTTTATTCTCATTCAAGGCAACTTTGACATTGCGACTAAGTTGGTTGAGGATATGAATGAGTCCTGTGCTTTCCTAAAATTCACCTATAAATTTTCCACCAGTGAAATTGATTATTTAGATGTCAAACTTACAAAAGATCCTTGCAATACCGGCATTTTTTCCAGCATTTATAGGAAACATACCTATTGTAATGCCTTTTTGCATTTTTCCAGAAGTCATCCATGGAAACAAAAAAGATCTACTGTCAAAGGCCAACTTGTTAGAGCTACACGTATGTGCAGCACACTCGAGGCCTTTGATGAGGAGTGTTCTACCCTTAGGAATATGTTCCTGAATAGGGGATACCCGGGCGAACTGATTGATAGCTTAATTGATGAAGTTTCTAGGAAAAGAGCTTCAGGGTTTTATACACCATTCCTTCAAGTCACAAGGCGGAATGTTATACAACCATCTGCTTTGTTTAATTCATCTACTGATTGCCCTTTTACTGGATCTTCTTCCTGTAACTTAAATGAACCTATCCATAATTCTAGTGACTATAAGTCCAGGTTCATTTTTACATACAGCAATCACGCCAGTACAATGTGTTCCATTATTCGGAAAAACTGGCAGTTTATTTTAAATAATACACATCTGCTTGATGTTTTGGGGGCATACCCCCTATTTGTTTTTAAAAGGGGTAAAAACCTTAAGGATCTTTTGCAAACTTGGGACACACATAATATAGGATCTAGACAAACTGGCACTTTTGCTTGTGGCATGTGTAATTGGTGTAGATTATTAAGGGCAGGGAACTCTTTTACCATTAAAGACGAAAAGTATTCCATCAAACATAGGATTTCTTGTGACACCAGGTCCGTGGTCTACATTGCTTTATGTAATTGTTGCCGGGCATTTTATGTTGGTAAAACTGACCGTAGATTACGGGACAGAGTTTACCAACATAATTATGCTATAAAAAATCAAAAATCTGATAATGCTCTCTCAAAGCATATCATTGATAATCCTGGTCACAGTTTCTGTTTTATGGGGATTGATTTGGTAACATTAGGTACAAGAGGGGGGCCCCAACCTTTGCTACTGGAAATAAAAGAGTTGGAATGGCAACTTCTCCTTAATGCATTTGCCCCACCAGGGTTAAATGAAGCATGTAATATATCTGTTATACTAAAATACAAAAGTTACCTTAGATCTTGACTTTTTAGGTTACACACAACTTGCTTGATAATTTGGGGCTTAAGGTTCTTCCTTGTTGAATTATTAAATTTGAAACTTAAAGTATGGATTTTAAATTATATAAGACTGTAATTTTATTGCATGTTAAAATTTCACTTCGAGGACTTGGTTTGAATCAAGAACCATGTTCTAGTCCTCTATTTTATGTTATTGGATGTTTTATTGAGTGCAGTCTGGGTATTACACCTTATTAATTTATTTTTCACGTTTTATTTTTTATATTTTTTATATTTATGTGTATACAGGCATTTGCTTGTTTAGGTGTATATACTGGTTGAGCAATAGAAATATTTTCAGCATTTTTACGTACTGTAACACCAGGTATATGTCTGCTTCAGCACTTTGGTGTTTGTTTAAATAAGTAGATGAGTGTTATTCTAACCTGTACAGGATATGATGTCATCTTGTTTACTTTTTGCCTGTTATAAAGTGCTTTGGCGCTTTGATTTCTTTGTCTGAGGAAGCCACTGTCTAACAGTAGCGAAAACTTTGCTATTAAAATACGTTAACCTGCTACTGGCGTTTTGTTGCTTACTTTCCGCTTTTGGTTTTTTATATGTTAGACATCTCAGAAACAATGCCAGCACTGCACAGAGCTAATAGTAAAGGATATTACATGTGCAGACTCAGAAGACATAGCCAATATGCTAGCAGACAAATTTAGTTAAAACTTCATCCCGACCTCCAATCCTATATTCTCAGATCACATATTTGCATACACATATACACCCCCTCATATCTCCTAAGAACAAGTCATCAAGGTAATATCCAAGGCCAAGAACCCTACTTCTGTAGGGCCTAGATAACATACCAGGCTGTCTACTGGTTAATCTGAGACATAACTTGTATGAACCCCTATAGAGGTTACTCAGTATCACCCTCCAAACAGCCTTACTGTCAATTGAATGGAAGACAGCAACTATCATCCCTTTCTAAAAGATGGGGTGTCAATAGTCCTGGGTAATTGTAGATCCATAAGCCTGACCAGTCTTATCTGTAAACCTATGAAAAGGATCATTATTGAATTAATAAATAAAGACACAGGTAACCTACAAACTCTCGATCCAAGCCAGTTTGGATTGATCAAGGGCAAAACCTAACTACTTAACCTGATTGACTACTTCTAGAAGGTTAATGAAGCAATGGATGAGGGCAACTAACTACACGCTGCTACCTAGACTTTGCAGCATTCAACACCATCCCACACTCAGGTGGCATCAATTAACTCTCCCAACTAAATGTAAATCACTGCGTAACTCATTAGATAGCAAACTGGCTCACAAACAGAACACAGGAAATTAGGGTAGGCAGCTATACCTCCTTCAAAAGATTTATCACTAACAGTGCACCCCAGGTTTCAGTCTTTGGGACACTCCTTTTGGCATTACTTCTTGGGGGTCAAAGCAAATGTTATGTGTTAATGCTGCACGTGAAAATAGTAAAAATAATGCCATGAATAAGAGTGATAGGATAGTATGCTGTTCATGTACAGCAATGATGTAGAGGGTATCTGTGAGATAATTAAGTGCAATTGGAAAGTGCTTCATACAGATACCAACATTGCAAGTATTGTTGGAGAGAGACCATCATTTAGTTTTAGAAGGAATACAAATCTGAAAGATATACTATGCCAAGAGCAAAGTTTGAATAAGAATGGTAAGGTTGCATCACAGTGCATGGGCACATTTGCATGTAGACAATGTAAAGCTTGTAATTATATTATGAGTGGGAATTTGTTCATTCATCCAAGTACAAGCCAAGAATATTATTTAAATGGTTATGCAGACTGCAGAACACAAAATGCAATTTATTTAGCTGTATGCCAAAGCTGCAGCTCATTCTATGTGGGGAAGACAAATTGTAGGTTGAAAGCCAAGATATTAAAGCATATTTCAGATATCAGACTGAAGAATCCACATAATGCATTATATCAACACATAGAAATGAATCTGCAACATACTTTTTTTGTTTATGGTTTTGCAGGTTGTGTGTAACAACATAAGTGGGGGAGATTTGGTCAATCATACTGAGTATAGTGAAATGAAATGGATTGTTAGACTAGAGGCTGATAAAGCTCCTGGTCTTAATAGTATTGTGCCTTTAAAACCAGCATTGAAGAAAAGGAGGGTGCAATACTGATGGATGATTGTCTAAACAGTATTTAAAATCTCAATTGTTGTAATGAATGTTATCTAATGTAGGGCTTGCACCCGAAAGCGCTTATCTTGTTTTAAATTGCTGTTTTATTTTATTTTAATAAAAGTGTGTCTTGATCTGGTGGCTCTCTGCCATTTTTTATATATTTTCATTTGTGGAACGTTGTTGGTGGAGAATCTTTGGTGGAAGGTTTTGATTTTTATATTTGCTTTTTTGGTTTGTGGAACCTATACACACATGGCCGAGCAAAGGAGAGATTAAATAGAATTGGAATACTACCCACAGAACCATTTGAGTATAACATTGATGGATAGAGTAAAGAGAAATGCTTTTTCCATGTTTAACCCCTTGTTAAATATGGATATTCGTTCCATGATAAAGGATGCACCTGAAGAATGTGACCATGCAGTTGGTGAGGCTGAATTTTGTGAATTATTATCTACATTACAGAATAGTATGATGAAATTGAAGCATTTGCAATGGTAGAGGTTTTACTGGAGGCATGCTTGAAGTATGAAATAGTTCCTAGGGGTCTTCGCGTACTTTGCTTGCCTTATCAAGGTGAAACCTATCTGGACCTGCTTGCATGCTGGCAGCAAATTAACTTGGAAACTAGCTTTTCCTACATGAGGCTGTTGTGGGACTTTTTCTCATCACAAGAGAAAGAGTTAATAAACAGAATAGAAGTTACACAAAGAAATATTGAAACCAATTTTAAGGATCAACATTATGTGGATAGACTTGATAATGTTTTTTGTGTCAGCCTCATTTGATACCAAATTGCAACAAATAGTGATTATGGTATAACAGCTATTTAGAGTGTTTTATTAAATAAAGCTCAGTTTGACATAGATGCATGGCAACATGTATGTAAATTACTGAACATAGTACTGGAACATAATGTTGTTTGTGCCAAGGAAATTACTATCGGCAAAGGCAAGGCATTGCAATGAGCACACCATGTGCCAATTCATACACAAACATTGTCTTAGCCTATTGGGAAGATTTGGTAATATTCAACATACATCACAAATGGAAAGCTTATTTAGGCTATTATGCAAGATTTGTAGATGATGTGTTTTTTCTTTGGAAGGGCACACAAGATGAAGTAAAATCCTTTGTGAACTATTTAGAAACTACAACAGATTTTTTGAGATTTTCATTGAAATGTTCTAGGGTTGAGATTGACTTTCTGGATGTTTGTATTAGCAAACATCCAGAGGGAATTCTAGAGACTTCATTATACAGAAAAGAATGCTGGAAGAACAATTTATTAACGTTTGACAGTATGCTCCCTAGGCACACATTTAACAACACAGTCAAAGGACAGTTACATAGAATTCCACAGTTATATACTGCAGAAAATAAGTTTATCAAGGAGGTTAATAATTTGGAGCAAAATTTGATAAATAGAGGTTATAGGCAGAAGGAACTTGAGAAGGTGATTACTGAGAGTAAACATAGCAGGAAGAACAAGACCAAACCTTAGTTCTCCGTGCAATAAAATAGTACAGGAGTGATAGGAATGAATAAAAATAATGCCATGAATAAGAGTGATAGGATACGTATGCTGTTCATGTACAGCAATGATGTAGAGGGTATCTGTGAGATAATTAAGTGCAATTGGAAAGTGCTTCATACAGATACCAACATTGCAATGTAAAGCTTGTAGTTATATTATGAGTGGGAATTTGTTTATTCATCCAAGTACAAGCCAAGAATATTATTTAAATGGTTATGCAGACTGCAGAACACAAAATGTTTATGGTTTTGCAGGTTGTGTGTAACAACATAAGAGGGGGAGATTTGATCAATCATACTGAGTATAATGAAATGAAATTAATTGTTAGACTAGGGGCTGGTAAAGTTCCCGGTCTTAATGGTATTGTGCATTTAAAACCAGGATTGAAGAGCAGGAGGGTACAATGCTGATGGATGATTGGCTAAACAGTATTTAAAATCTCAGTTGCTGTAATGAATGTTATCTGATAAAGGGCTTGGACCTGAAAGTGCTTATCTTGTTTTAATAAAAGTGTGTCTTGTTCTGATGGCTCTCTGCCATTTTTTATATATTTTCATTTGTGGAACATTGTTGGAGGAGAACCTTTGGTGGAAGGTTTTGATTTTTATATTTGCTTTTATTTTTTTTATGGTAAGCTGAGATGAGCTTAACCCCTTCCCTTCCTGCATCCTGTGTTAACATATATACATCTCCTCAGTTACAACAGTACAGTCTAATATATTTCATTTCTGTCTAGCAGGACCCACTGTTGATATATGTTTAACACAAGCAACATTACAAATGCATTTTAACACAAGCATCTGTACAACTCAGTTTGATATTCACATGACATAAAATTCTTTACAAAACTCCAGCAAGCTATGCTGGCATATGTTACACATGCATTGCCCTACTCCCTCTGGCATAGCTGGCAGTACCTCATCATTCCCACCTTTGAAGACTCAAGCTAGTTTCTCAAGTGAACTTGGAGAAACATTACTTGAGAGGAATGAGCCTGTCTGGGAGCACATTACCCCATACCCTGTCTTGAGATCCCATCTGCATTGGCATTACTAATCTCACTACTGTGCTGCCTCAGGTGGGTGCACCCAGATTTCTCAGTAAGCATCTCCCCAAACTCCTGTAGCAGTGCTCAGATTTCTCAAACTTGGGTAGGGGATAGCCACTGGGACATTGATACCCCTTCCACTGAGGTGTCAGACTGAGCCTCAATGAGGAGATCAGTCACCAGACCCCCCTCAGACTCCTCCTGCCACCCACTGCAAATACGTAGAACAAGGGCCTCACCATCATGGTAAGGCTTTGTCATGTTAACATGGTACAGTTTGTGCCCCTGCCTCTTGCCTTGCAGTTCTACTATGTAGTTAACATCACTGACCTTCCTTACCACTTTGAAGGGTCCTTCCCAAGTTGCTTGCAGCTTATTCTGTATGACAGGAATGAGTACCATGATCTGCTGTCCCACAGCATGCTCTTGGGTTTGAGGATTCTTGTCATACCAGACCATTTTCTGCTGTTGGGCTCCTGCCAGGTTCTCCTGGGCTAAACCCATGAGCTCCCTAAACCATGTCCTGAGGTTTAGGATGTATGCCACAACAGACTACGTGTGTGATTTACACTCACCCTCACACTCATCATGAATCAAAAACAAGGGCCCCCTCACCCAATGCCCATAGAGTAATTAAAAGAGTGAAAAACTTGTGGATTCCTGAAGTCTCTTTCTATATGCAAACAGCAGATGGGGCAAATATTTGTCCCACTCTCTCTTAAACTAGTCTGCAAATGCCCGTAGCATGGTATTTAGTGTAGAGTATAACCTCTTCACAAGATCATTAGTACGGGGGTGCTCTTTAGATGTCTCAGCCTACACTGCTCCCACAGATAAGCCAGCAGGTCTGACATGAAATTGGCACCTCTGTCAGTCAGTATTTCTCTTGGGAAACCTACCCTGCTGAAAATCTCTAATAAAGCATTTGCCATCTTCTCTGCCTTAATGGAGGACAGAGCCACAGCCTTAGGGTATCTACTAGCATCATCTACTACCACTAGGATATATTTCTTCCCTGTGGAACTTGGGGTATTCAGAGGCCCCACAATATCCATAGCTACCTTCTGAAATGGCTCCTCAATCACAGGCAAATGCATTCAAAGGAGCTTTGACCTTGTCCCTTGCCTTGCCTACTTTTTGGCACTGCTCACAGGTCCTGCAATACCCTGTTACATTCCTTGCAATCACAGGCCAATAAAAGTTCTGCATAATGCGCCCTTGACAGGCTTTATGCCTATATGACATGCAAAAGGAATTTCATGGGCTATGGCTAGAAGTGCCACACAATAGGCTCTAGGCACTACCAACTGCTGTATTGCCTCAACCTCTAGCCCTCCCTCAGGGGTCCAGTCTGTATATGGTAACCTTTGTTGTAGTATACAGAATCCCCTTTTCCTTGATAATCAGGTGCCTCCTTAGCTACCTCCCTCAAGCCTCATAGTGTAGGGTCCGAGAGCTGAACCTGTCTCAACTCTACCTTTGTGACCCTTCCCAGCTCCCCTTCCACAGGAAGTTTGGCATCTTCTGACAGTGGTGCCTCACTGTCAACCTGGGTACTACCACTCACCTCTCACCCTGTCCAAGGGAGCATCAGTAGCTACTATCTGCTTTGGCTCACCTTTGGGCTCACTGCTGCAGGGTAGCTCCCTCCCTGAAATAGCCACATCACCAGCCCCTGCTTCAGGTGTGGGGTCTGTCTGGGTATCCCACAGGTTACCAGACCCACATGCCTGTCTCCAAGTGTGACTGCATGTAACTGCATGCACACAAAGTACTGCTTTATCAAAATCATTCCCTATCAAGACATCTGCAAGGATATCCTCAAACACAACTACCTGCTTGCTTCCTTTTCCACCCTCCCAGCCAAGGAGAACCTTGCCCAAAGGTATTTGGAATGGGGCACATCCTAAACCTCTGAGTGAAGTGGACTGTCCAAGTAAGTACTGCTCATCTTTAACCACTGCAGGCTTCACAATGGTTATGTCAGAGGCTGTGTCTCTCTTAGCAATAGCCTGTTTTCCATACACTAAGATAGGATACAATCTCCAGTGATAGTTTGGTGCCCTCTTTGTGCCCATTCAAATTACCACTGGCATACTGTTATTCCCACTTGCTGGCTACCCCAACTTTTGTTCCCCACCTTGCTTCATCAGACATTTGCATGTTACGTGGCCCCTCAGGTTACATTTAAAACATCTAAACCTTGATCCCGGCCATGTACCTGAACTAGTAGCTTCCTCTGTTACTGGTGGACTGCTGGGGTGGTTTAGGCTGCCCCCCCATAGGTTCCATTATATCCATGTGCAGCACTGGGTGTCCCCTTCTTGTGCAGTGGTACCCTGCTTGCCAAGCAGAGATCCCATTTTCTCCCAAGCTCATCTGCAGAGTTACATTCCTGGTCTGCCAACCAGATTCTCATGTCTCAGGCAAAGTGTTATGGGCTTGTTCCCACATCAAAAGGTCTGCCAGCATTTCAAAAGTGGTGACCTGACACCCACTCACCCACCTATGAAAATAAGTGCTTACCTCAGTAATATAATCACACATACACTTTAATCTACCTTACATCTATGCTCATGATACTTTTTTCTGTAAGCTTCAGGTGTTAACTTAAAACACTCCAGTAAACATTGTTTAACCATGTCATAATTTAAACAATCAGTATCAGACAGTTTAGAAACAGCAGTTATAGCAAGACTTCCTTGCCTTTATTGGGGCCAGTGTGCCAGACTAGGTGTTTTGTGTGGATTATTAGTATTTTTATAAATACATGTATTGTTTTCTCTTGGCCATGTTGAAGCATACACATTATGTGCCTTTTCAGTTATCAAATCCTGATGTGGAATACCAGTCTATATGCTTATTTCATAAAATTAATAGATTCTGTTTCTTCTAGATTCTCTGGTACAGCAGGCAATATCAGGTTTTCTCTGTGTTCACTGTCTTCTAACTCTAATACTTTTGAAACAGATCTTCTTGAAAAACATCATGCTCAGCCAGCACTTTCTTCATTTTAAGTTTTGTACTTTATTTGAATAGCTAGTTGCAGCTTCTTGTATTTCTTGATGCCTTTTTTATTTGACTATACTCTTTCAATGTTTCATTTATTTTAAACATGCCTGAGTGCATCTGATTTATTTTCCCACTAAATTACTGGAAGCCATTTCCTATACAAAAGCTGAAACCAAAAGTGGTGTTAGCTGAACAGCTGTAAGATTCTTCTAATCCAAAGAATTCTGTTCTCCTTTTCTAGCTGATATTCTGTTACTTTCTCCATGTTTCTTCTTTGTTGACATCCAGGCAATGTAATTACAAGCCAGTAACTGCATGTTATCTAAACTGATTGTTTTATTTCTGAGATTTTCACAACTACAGTTTTCACAGTGAGAGATCTCTAATCACCCTGTTAATCAGTGTGAATCCATTCTGAAAGTCTCACAGAAACACAAACAGCTTTGTCGAAATTCTAAGGATGATCTCTCTGCGCCAGAGCTCTACAGACTACAGTTTATGGAAGGAAACAAATGAGGAACAAATGTTTTCTCTTCAGCTTCTATCACCATTTAACAGTGTTGCAGTTCTAATTTTAGCACTGTTCACATGCCCTATATCCTTTTTGTTTTATTTTTAGTTAGACATCACCCTGAAAGCTCATAGCCCTTTGTGCAAGATATCTGAAAATGACAGACAACTTTGATAAAGAGTGTGAAACCCCTGCACTGGCCAAGTAATCAAGGAGCCTCAATCCTCACCACTGGCAACAGTGGGGGATGTACACAATGAGAGGATGACAAGTACACAAACAGTAAAGTGCAATTTCCCTTAAGAGCACACAGTCAGCCTGGGGCTGGTTTCTCCCTCTTTCTCCATATCACCATCTTTATTATATTTCTATCTATCGCTAAGAGAAATACTATGCCCTGAATCATACTTACAGCAAGTGCAGATGATGATGATGATGCTGATGATGATAATGATGATGATGAGTGTTTCCAGGTCAAAGACAAAATACAAAATGCACAGTCTGTCTCTGAGAGAGCTCTTAAGTTAATAAAAAATATTACTGCTGGGATACTTGCATTATGACATCACTTGTTGTCACCTGACTTCTGTTCCCAGGCTGAAGTCCCAGTGTGGCATTTGACACCTCCTTGTGGAAAATACATATTCTTCAGATGTTTGCTCAGAGCTGGAAGTCATAAAACAATAAAACACCTACAAAACAACACAGAGAGTTCCCTAGTATAGACATCGGGTCTATATCACTTCACCGAAATGGCTGAAGTTTGAACATCATATGTTCGAACTTCTAACCACGAAGTACAAAAACATCTAAGTCTTAGAACAGCAATTTTTTTCCAGGGAAAAAAGTCGCTGTTCCAAGAAACACACACACAACACAAGCACACCAAAAAAACAGCAATTCACACACAAACACTTAAAATCCTACATCTAACCCTACACTAAACTGTACATACACTATCTATCCACTTACCTTAACCCAAACCCTAACCCTAAGGTCCGTCACTATTGCACATTCACCTGACCCGCGCCCTAACCCTATCTCACCTATCCTGCCCTAACCCTAAAGTCTGTCACTATCGCACACCCACCTCACATGTGCCCTAAGCCTAACTCACCTAACCCGCGCCCTAATGTCCACACAATCACACAATTACCAGAACCCGACATGTAACTTCCCACCACAGTCCTGATAAATGCGAAGCCACAGAAATGGCCCACCGAATTCTTTCCCTGGGAAATAATTCAGTGCTCTGCGGCTTCGCGATAATCAGTGTTCGAACTTCACAGTTCGATCGTCAGCCGTTTCAACAAACTGATATAGACCCTAGGCATCCATTCTCCTGCTGACTGAAACTGAAAGATAACATCCCTTGTTTATGGCCTGTCAATAAAGTACTTCAAGTCTCAACTATTCTTAAGTTTTGCAAGCTAATCTCCTGTTAAAAGACATACATTTAAACAATTACCATACTGATTAAAAATATCTCTTCATCACACATGTCTACGCAATAGGACATACATTTCTAATACAGTGGTAGCACAAGCAGTTGCATCCTGCTGATATTCATAAATGACATAGAATTATTTACAAAATTCCAGCTAGCTGTGCTGGCAGCATTTCGGTTTGTCACACGTCTCCCCCCCAATAAAAACTCAAGCTTGTTTTTGAGTGACCCTTTAGAAACGTTGCTTGAGAGGGTTGAGCCTATCTGGGAATACCTTACCCCATTCCCTGTCTTGAAATTCCAGCTGCCTTGGCATTTCTGACACCAGTACAGTGCTGCACTGTCCCATCATATGCCTAGACTCCACCATAGTAAATTGGGATTTTCCTGGATGCCTCCCTGTAGCCATAGATGCCCCTCAGACTCCTCCTGACTTGTACTACAAATACTCAGCACAAGGGTCTCCCTATCATGGTAAGGTTTCATCATGTTAACATAGTACAGTTTGTGCCCCTGACCTCCTGCCTAGCAGTTCTACCATGTAGTTAACCTCACTTACCACCTTGTAGGGTCCCTCCCAGGCTGCTTGCACCTTGTTGAGTCTGACAGGAATGAGAACCTTTACCTGCTGCCCTACAGCATGCTCTCTAGCTCGAGCATTCCTGTAATACCATACCTTTTTTTTGTTGTTGGGCTTCTGCCAGGTTCTCCTGGGCCAAGCCCATTAGTTCCCCGAGCCTTGTCCTGAGGTTTAGGACATATGCCACAACAGACTCTTTGTGGGATTTACACTCACCCTCCCACTCATCTTGAATCAAATCTAGAGGTTCTCTCACCCTATGCCGATACAGCAACTCAAAGGGTGAAAAACCTGTGGATTCCTGGGGCACCTCTCTATAAGCAAACAACAGATGGGCAAATATTTGTCCCACTCCCTCTTAAACTGGTCTGCAAATGCCCATAGCACTGTCTCGAGTGTAGAGTTTAACCTCTCAACAAGACCATTAGTCTGGGGATAGTAGGGGCTGGTCTTTAGGTGCTTCACCCCACAGTACTTCCGCAGACAAGCCAGCAGCAGCAGATGTGATATGAAATTGACACCTCTGTCAGTCAATATTTCTTTTGGGAAACCTACCCTTCTGAAAATCTCTAACAAAGCATTTGCCACATTTTCTGCCTCGATGGAGGACAGAGCCACCACCTCAGGATATCTAGTAGCATCATCTACTATCACTAGGATATACTTTTCCATGTGGAACTTGGGGTACTTAAGAGGCCCCACAATATTCATAGCTACCTTCTGAAATGGCTCCTCAATCACAGGCAAAGGCATCAAAGGAGCTTTCACCTTGTCTCTTGCCATTCCCTACCTTTTGGCACTGGTCACAGGTCTTGCAGTACCTTGTTACATCTCTGAAAACCCCAGGCCAATAAATGTTCTGCATAATACGTCTCTTTGTATGTTTCATGCCCATATGACCTGCAAAGGGAATATCATGGGCTATGACTAGAAGTGTCAGACTGTAGGCTATGGGCACTATCAACTGTTGTATTCTCTCACCCTCTAGCCCCCCCCCCCTCCCCTCAGGGGTCCACTCTCTATATACAGTAACCCTTTCTCCCAGTATACAGATCCCCCCTTCCCTTGAGACTTTCAGGTGCCTCACTAGCTACCTCCCTCAGGCCTTGTAATGTAGGGTCTGAGAGCTGAGACTGTCTCAACTCTCTCTTTGTAACCCTTCCCAGCTCCCCTTCCACAGGAAGTCTGGTATTCTCTGACGGCGGTGCCTCACTGTCAGCTTGGGTACTACTACTGACCCCTGCCCTTGCAGTCACTCTGTCCAAGGGAACATCAGTACCCACAAGCAACTGTGGCTCACCTTCAGGCTCACTGCTACAGGGTAGCTCCTTCCCTGAAGTAACCACCTCATCATTCCTGGTTGCAAGTGTGCAGTCTGTCTTGGGCTCCCCCAGGCTACCAGACCCACATGCTTGTCTCCATGTCTGATTGCATGAAACTGCATGCACACATGGTACTGCATTATCAAAATCATTTTCTATCAGAACATCTACAGGGATATCCTCAAATATGCCTACTTGCTGGCTTCCTTTTCTACCCTCCTAGTCAAGGTGAACCCTAGCCAAAGGTATTTGGAATGGGGTCCCTCCTAAAGCTCTGACTGGAGAAGACTGCCCAATCAAGTGGTGCAGATTTCACAATGGTTAGGTCAGAGGCTGTGTCTCTCTTAGCAAGGGCCTCTTTCCCATTCACAAAAATAGGATATAACCTCTTTTGGTAGTTTGGTACCCTTGTTGTCTCAAGACAACCTACTGTTGCCATTGTGTCACTCCCACTTACTGGCTCTCCCACCTTTTGTTCCCTACCTTGCTTCCGTGGACATGTATATGCTACATGGCCCCCCCGGTTGCATTTAAAATATTTAACCCTTGGTCCTGGATGTGTACCTGGACTTGTGGCTTCCCCTGTAACTAGCAGACTCTGTTGAGGTAGTCTGTGTTGCCCACCATGGGTTCCCTTAGGGCAAGGTGGATCTCCCTTCTTTCCCAACTCATCAGCAGTATTGCATTGTCTATCAGCTAACCAGATTTTCATGTCCTCAGGCAAAGTGCTAAGGGCTTGTTACCTCAACAAAAGGTCTTCCAGTCCTTCAAAAGTGGTGATCTGACATCCACTGACCCACCTTTGAAAATAAGTGCTTAGTATAGCAACATATTCACACACACTTTCATCTGCCTTGCGTCTGTGCTCACAAAACTTTTTCCTATAAGCTTCAGGTGTTAACTTAAAACATTTTAGCAAACAGATTTTGGTTGTATTATAATTTAAGCAATCAGTATCAGACAGTTTAGAAACTGCAGTTGCAGCTTTACCATGGAGTAAGGGGGTCGGGAACTGTACCCAGAGCCCTTGGTCAACATCATACTGTTTACATACACTCTTAAACATATGAATGAAACTATCAAAATGATCCCCTCTGTAAACTGTGGAAGAAATTTACTGACCTTTGTTGCTTCTGGGGTTCATTTACTCTCTTCCCCATTACCTCCATGACTCTGGCGAAGAGTCAGCATCTCCTTCTCATGTTGCTTCTGCCTCTCCTTCTCCTCGGCTTCCATGCGTCACAGTTTCTCATTTTCCTCAGTCTTCAGACATGGCAGTTTCTCATTTTCCTCAGTGTCTAGATGTCTCAGTCTCTCTGCTGCCTCTACTTCCAAACACTTGGCCTCCAGCTCAAGTCTCTTTAACTCCAGATGGATTTTTAAGTCCTCTGTGGAAAAGTAGTGCTGTCCATTTTCTGAGAGTTGTACATCTCCAAGGCCAGTCTGATTGCCCTCCTGGTTGCTATCCTGTGATGCAGCTGTGACTAAAGCTGCAATAATTTCTACATTAGTCTGGTTGGCATGCACCAGTCCTTTAGCCTGGCACATCTCAGCCAACTGACTCCTTGTCAGCTTGCAATACTCCTCTGCTGACATGCTTGCCTGCTCTCCCTAACTAAGCTAACCAAGAAAAAATAAAACAATTGTGATGTGAAACTCCGAATGTTCACTGCATGGCTGATTGAGAGCACAAACACCTTCAGTGACCACTGTACACAGGCTACAGGAATTCAATATCCACACCTCTACAAGCCAGTTAATATGCGATGTGGCTATCTCACCACTGTCAACCAATTAGTATGCGATGTGTATAACCCACCACTGTCCACCAATTAATATGTGATGCCCTTGCACTGGCCTAGTAATCAAGGAGCCTCAATCCTCATCACTGGCAACAGTGGGAGATGCACACAATGGGAGGATGACAAGTACACATGCAGTAAAGTGCAGTTTCACTTAAGAGCACACAGTCAGTCTGGGGTTGGTTTCTCCCTCTTTCTACAAATCCTCAATAAGACTCCCCACTGGCACAGCTATAGGGTTAAGATCTCAGCTGAGGGGTCAACCAAGACCTCCAGCACCCTCTGTGTCCAATCAGTGCTTCGTGTCCCTGCCCAAGTAGCTTGCATACACACCCTTTGATGTTTGTTTTATATATAAACACACACACACACTCCTGGGGAAGGTTGGCACAGGTTTACTAGCTATGCCCCCTTTTGCCCAGACTATAAGGTAGTTATCACTGCCACCAACCCCTACTTATCAGCTACTATAAGGCCCTTATAAAGGGTGTCCAATCCTATTGTGTAATATTACTATTATCCATATGGTAGTTGTGACCAAGACTTGCAAGGCTATTTAGGAGTAGCTTGTTCAGTGTCACCAAATACATATGCAAGTACTCTAAGAGCTTAAACATGTCTCGCAAATATCAGCCACAAAGATAGGTTTAAATATATGTAATAATAAATAATAAAAGAACAAGACAATACTCAGAAAACAAACACAATTACTTCAGAGTTCAAAATCATAGGACATATTTAAAACAACATTGCAGGACAGTCTCAAATAATTACAAAAAACATCTAAACTAATCTTTATTATATTCCTACCTATCCCTAAGAGAAATACTATGCCCTGAATCTTATTGCAGCAAGTGCAGATGATGATGATGATGAGTGCTTTCAGGTGATAGATAAAATACAAAATGCACTGTCTGTCTCTGAGAGACTTCTTAAGTTAATAACAAATATTACTGCTGGGGTACTTGCAGTATGACATTACATCACCTGACTTCAGTTCCCAGGCTAAACTCCCAGTGTGGCATTTGGCACCTCCTTGTGGAAAATACATATTCTTCAGATGTTTCCTCAGAGCTGGAAGTCATAAAACAATAAAACACCTACAAAACAACACAAAGAGTCCCCTAGTGAAGACATTCTGTCTTCTGTTAACTAAAACTGAAAGATAACATCTCTTGTTTATGTCCCATCAATAAAGTACTTCAGTCTCAACTATTCTTAAGTTTTACAAGCTAATATCCTGTTAAAAGACATACATCTAAACAATTACAATAGTGATTAAAATATCTCTTCAGCACCCATGTCTATGCAATAGGTCAGACATTTCTAATATAGTTGTAGCACAAGCAGTTGCATCCTGCTGATATTCACAAATGACATAGAATTATTTACAAAATTCCAGATAGCTGGGCTGGCAGTATCTCCTTCTGTTATATTTCTATATAAATAATATTAATATTCACAAATGACACAGACTTATTTACAACATTCCAGCTAGCTGGGCTGGCAGCATTTCGATTTGTCACAGAGACTGCAACTGCAAACTATTTTATATTATGTAAAACTATCTCCAGTGGCAAGGTAGACAGTACAGTTGCCATATTTTCTCTTATAATATTTTACAAAAAAACTTCTACATGTTTCTTTTATAGAAATCTCTAGTATGATATTTGTTAAATCATCTACAAACAGCAAAGGTAAGCTATATATACTCCTCTTGTGGTATTCATAGTCACATGTCACAATATATTATGGTTCAGCTTATTAGAGTATGACAGAAGATAAATACATGATTCAGTTACAAATAAAGTGTCTCTTATAGCTACATATGTTTACAACGTGCAACAGTAAAACGAAAAGTTGAAATGTGTGTACCAAATTTCAAAAGGAAAACAAAGCAATGATTTAATGGCAGTGTTGTGTTATAAATCATATTGTTTACACACACTGCTGCATGCTAGTGGCAAGCTGGCAGTCAGATCTCTTGGCCAAAGTTTGCACAGAAACCTTATCTAAGTTTTAACACCAATGTTACTTGGCTTCTCAGGTCATAAATGGAAACAAATTGAGTGTTCGGAAAACTGGGTGTTTCCCACCTGTTACTTACCTTACCTTACTAGTGGGATATACAGTAGTGCTGTTGCTGAGGTGTTTAAAGCTGGACCTAAATGAATGTGCCTCCATGTGAAAAGATTACACATTTGATTAAACTACAGGTAGTTTATCATATATTCAGAGTGCTCAGAACTTCCCTGTACAGTATATTTCCTATTTATCAGCTCATATGACATTTATGATTTGTTTTATTTAGTTATCTGAATATTTGGTAAAAAGATAATTTGTGCATTACATTCCATTAAAATGAATACTTGTATTAAAATGTCAACTTATGTTATTCAAGTAATATGAACATGACAGCTGCATATGACTGGTTATTAGAAAGTCTTAATGCAAAGACAATATGATCAAAAGATAGTCCTTCATAAAACGAGGAGTATAAACTTACCACCTTATCATTTTGAAGCTTATCAGCATTCATGTGGATTTGAAAAGTGTACAGCATGACACCAATCCTCGGTATGCAGGGCCGATATTGCAAGTAAACTGAATGAATGAAACCATTTTAAACTGTTTACCAGCAATCCTCTAATTTCAACTCTCATCTTCAACTAAATATCAAAAAAACCCACCAAAAGCTGGGTATGCTCTACCGTCAAAACCATTACCTCACAAAGACCTCTAAAATCGCTCTCTCCTCTTCCTTTCTTATTCCCTCCCTGCTCTATGGCTCACCTCTCCTAACAAATCTTCAGTCCTCTCTAAAGAAACAACTTTCCTCTTGCTACAATAAGATAAGCGTTCGCTAACGCCACAGGTCATCAACCCACCACTGTTCCTCTCTTCAAAAACTAAACTGGCTTGAACTTCCTCATCAGCTCAACTACATTCAGCTCACCCTAGCCCATAAGCTCATAAATAACCCTCTCTCTGTCCCTCCCTGTCTTCTGCTTTTAAGTTACATCTACCAGACAGAGTCTTAAGGTCTAACAACCAAAACCTACTAGAAGTACATAAACCAACACGTCCCCCAGGCAAATACCTTCTATCCTCTAACCTAGCCCGTCTTTGGAACTCACTCCCACCATCCATTCGTACCACCTCTAATCTTTATTCATTTAAAAATCTCTACACACACATCTAAAGTTGCAATGGGAATGTTCCTGTTCTCATCCATCATAAAAATATGGAACTCTTAATCCTTCATCCATTCTTAAGCTTTTCAACAAAGCCTATTTATCTTATCATTCCCTTCATAACTACATTCATTTATAACAAAACAACTCTACCTCTCTAAAGTCATACACAACTCACATCTATTTTACCTATTTCTATTACACTGTATTATATGAATGTTACCTAAAATGCAAAATCAATGACTGTATCCTATTTTACATTTGTATAAGTATCTAAGCTATCTATTGTTTATTCCTGCCCTCTGGTTTGTTTTAAGGGCTTTTTAAATTGTTTGTACCTATTTTGTGTGTCTGTTTTTTTGGAGCTTTTCTCCCCAGGACTCCATTGAAAACGGGTTCTTTTAGGCCCAATGGACTATCCTGGTAAACCAACTGCAAATAAATAAATAAATAAATAAATAAACCCAGTGAAGTAGAGGAGATAGTCCAGATGAGTAGTGCTGTAGACCTGGAGAACTTAGGATTAATTAGGCAATAAGGTGGGAGAGTAACATAATGGTTAAGGTGTTTACCTTACAGACAAAAGGTGCAGGGTTTGATTCTCATATGGGGTAATTTTTCAGGATTAAAATAGCCCACAAGGTCAGTTAGCCTAGTACTAACCTATGAAGATGCATAATAATTTAACAAGTGTAAATATCAGATGATGTGTTAGACATACAATATAGCTTGCAGCAGTGCAGTAACTCCCCCCACAACTATGGTTGATAGACTCCTGAAAAAAAACACATTTAATGACCAACCTACAGAGCTGATAGATGGGACTGACATTTAGGGTCTATATTATATATTCGAAGTTTCAAAACTTAAAATCCCATATGTTCGACAACATATGGTTGAAGTTTGAAAGATCGACTATAAAATAAAAAAAAGAAAAACTTACCTTAACGGTGTGCCCCCACATCCCCCCTACTTAAATATATCAACTCCGAGACACACTTCAGTGCAGAAAAGGGAAATTCTCCCATTCTGCACCGTATGGTGCCATTACGTTTAACCTTTGAACTCTTGAAATATCAATCGTATGGTGTCGACCATATGACATTCGACATTTCAAGCGTTCGGTGTTCTAATAGGAACCCGACATTTACTATCATTTATGTAGCATTTATTATCATATGCCATATGCATACTAGATGATGGTATAATATTGCTGTTACTTTTTGTAATGCATTTTCAAAAACTCAAAAGGAAAAAAGAAAGCATGTCAAATTATATAAAATATTATTCAAAGAGTGTGTCTAACTGGAGTGTATGTGGAATTTGTTACTAAGCTCAACATATAAGTAAACTAGTAACCACTGCTACTGACTTCTTTCTAATAAAAAGGCACAGAAAACAACAGAAAAAGTGACAGTGACAATTTGGAGTTTTCACTTGACATGATCATTAGCAATTTTGTGACGGATGACTGACACCAAGATGCCATGTAGTTCTAACTGCCTGAACATAAATGGTTGCTACACTTGCTAGTGAAGACTGAAGGCTAGGTATTCCTAAGTACAGTGAGATTGCTGTTTGTGAGAGACCACCATTTGCATTCCTGAGGAGTTTCTCCCTACTGTTGTGTGACTATGGAATAGTATATATAATATCAGGGGGTGTGGTATGGTGTCTCACCATATGGTGGCTCAGGAGGCTTGCACTCCACAAAAATGCTTATTTATATTTTTTGAGTGGTCTGCAGAGAAAACATTCTTATTCAGTTGTAATGTGCCTCAATTATTCATACAGAAGTTAACATATATGCTTATATTCCTATCCATTTAAATTTGGAAAAGCACTTTATTTATAACATATATGAACCCTGACTCTAGATGATTATTACTGTTGAAGTGACACCCCAAACCCATGTGCAAAAATGGGAAAAAGGGATTGTGGATGGATGCGATGGGTATCTTGAGACTGTGTAAGAACTGTCTCATGCTGACAATCATCTATTACTCAAACAGCATAACACAGAGTGTGGGAGATGTACATATATAATATCCTAGAAGGCAAAAATCTCACACACATTGAACTCAGACACTAAAATCGTCAGCAGTATACCACATATCACACCTTTTCAAGGCTGTCACATACACCTAATCCATTATACATTGAGTTTATAAAAATTAACTTGCCTAAATCTCAAAAGACCTCCAAAACACAACATGGGCACAAAGTACACTCAGCATATTAAACCTACTTCTTCACATAGCACATGGA
This sequence comes from Protopterus annectens, assembly GCF_019279795.1. Taxonomy (NCBI): domain Eukaryota; kingdom Metazoa; phylum Chordata; order Ceratodontiformes; family Protopteridae; genus Protopterus; species Protopterus annectens. The sequence goes on along the minus strand of NC_056725.1, from coordinate 535,724,735 downwards.
GTCTCAAAGTCACAGATGATGAGCCCATAAGGCAGGCATCAACCCAACCAGGCATTCTTGTTATAGGTAACTCCATTGTAAGACATACAGCTGCACCTTGTACCAGGCTGAGCAAAGAAAGAGTTGCTTGTCTGGTAACAGAATTCATCAGATCACTCATACACTCGGATCCTTGAATAACAAGTACTGGTATGACTCTGACATAGTTCATACCGGTGTCAATGACTTGAGGTGCACCTTCCTGGATTATATGAAGAAATACATGATGGAGCTCTCAGACCATGCAGCCAAAGCAGGTATGAGCCTAGCACTGAGTAGCATTCTACCTTCTCCAAGGATGATGCAATTATATCATTTTGGTTTAGTTTTTGGTGCCATTCAAAGAGGGTTCAATATTTGACAGCCTGGAAAGATATGATTAAAAGACCACACTGCCTCAACAGGGATGGACTGCATCTGTCCCCTCTAGGATTTCGATTATTGGCAAAGATATTGTCCATCTCCACATTGCCTTTTTTAGACAATGCCAACCTGATTAACAAACAAACATAATAAAACAAAGGAAAATATAAAGGTGTTACTGATCAATGCTAGGAGACTAAACAAGAAACTCCATTCCTTACAACCCTTTTCATCTTGGAAGATATTGATGTCTGTGTAGTAACTCAGATATGGTTGGAAATAGCGGAGAGCACTCCAGCTGTACAGGGCTATAATGTCTTCCAGTCATTTAGACCAGTTACTGCATAGCAAGGGAAAACAGGTGGAGGTGTATCAGTCTACATTCAGAAAAGACGCACATCAAGGCTGGTAAAGTAGCATGATAAACTAGAGATTTTTCGTGTCCAAATAACCATTAGAAAGGTCCCATACTATATATTAGCTAGCTATAGAACTCCCTCTATGACAAAAGAAAGCCACATTGCCTATCTAGAGGAAATAGAATCACTTGGTATTAAACCCAATACCATTTCCCTAGGTAATGTAAACTATCCAATTATAGACTGGGAAACCTACAACACCACTAGTGCACAAGCACAGAGGCTCCTAAACTTTGTCAATACAAATACCTGGAAAAATTAGTCAGTGTACCCACTTGGGGGAATATCATCTTGGATCTTGTCCTTACTAATATGGGAGCATCTTGCACCATCCCTTTGAGTATCTTCATCACTTGTTAAATCTTACCATAAAATAGATGCCTTCAAAATAAAACTGAAACCAGAGATCCCTTTCCTACCTTTAGAAATTTCTTTAAGACAACCTACCTACTCCTAAGTGATACATTGGCAAGCTACCAAACCTAGTTAACTCCACTGAGTATGCAGAAATATACATCACCTGCTGTACTCTGTAAGAACACACGCAGGGTAATCTCCAGAAACAAACCCACATAGTGGATCCATAATATCAACAAGCTTTATAATAAAAGGAAAATAATTTAGACCAAAATTAAGAAGAGCACCTCCCAGAATGTTAGAGCCCTTGACAATGAAATAAACAAACAACTCAAGCTCTTAATAAAATCCTCCAAAGCCAAGTGTGAGTCTAAAATATCTATCCAAGCCAAAGACAATCACAAGGAGTTTTTCTAGTTATGTTAGTAATCTAAAAAGCACAATGCAGCAATGCACTATACTGATTGTGAACAATGTTACCTAATGGAGGCTGAAGATACAGCTAACCTACTGGCCAGCAAATTTAGCTCTAACTTTACCCCTCTACCCTCCATCTCTCCCTCAAGATATACCTGAAACTGGCTCACCTCCAGCTATCAAACAAGACCAAGTTCTAAAAGTGCTATCAAAAGCTAAAAGTACTGCATCGATGGATCCTGACAATATCCCTGGATGCATCTTAAATAGCATGAAGTATGATTTAGTCACACCTCTAACAACACTGTTCAGTCTCAGCCTCCATACAAGTTTTGTACCAAGTGAATGGAGAGCAGCTACTGTCATTCCCCTGCATAAGGGAGGACTTTCCACAGACCCAGGCAATTACAGACCCATAAGTCTGACCAGCCTCATATGCAAAACCATGGAAAGACTTATGGAATCAGGACAAAGGGAACCTCCAAATACTAAACCCAACTCAGTTTGAATTCGTCAAGGGCAGGTCATACTTACTCAGTCTTACGGATTTTTTTTGAAGATGTCACCAATGCAATGGATAAAGGCAAAATGGTACACACCTCATACTTTGACCTGGCCAAAGATTTTGAAACAATTCCCCACTCAGACATAGTAGAAAAGCTTAATAAACTGATAATAAACCCCAATGTCACCCACTGGATTGCCAACTGGCTCACAGATAGAATGCAGATAATCAAAATAGGGGAAGTTAACACCACAAAGAGACCAGTCAACAGCTGAGTCCACCAGGGTTCTGTGCTGGGACCTCTCCTGTTTAGCATTTACTTTTCTGAAGTAAAAAACAATATCAAAGGGCTCTGGGTGACTAAGTTTGCAGATGACAGCAATCTAGGAGCAGTCATAGCTATCCTGCAGAAAGGTTTGTCTCAAATAAATAACTGCTATCAAAGTCATGGTTTGAAACTAAATGCCAATGTATTTTTGTATCCTTTGAGAAGTCATCTACCCCAGGGAATTACTGCATTGACAGTACACCCCTAAGAGCTGACCTAGTTGTTTAAGATTTGGGATCTTATGTGGACAGTGACCTAATTTTTGACTAACATGTCTATTATTGTAAGAAAGTCCTTCTATGTTACACAGCTTATAAACAAAGGGATTGCATCTAGATCTAGGGATGCTATTCTCCCCATTTACTTAGCCCTCATTAGGCCAATCATTGAATATAATGCTCTCTTAACTATGTATCTGTTCTGACACCTGCAACAACTGGAAGGCCCAGAGAGATACCTTACTAAAAGGATATAAGACCTAAACAACATGTCCTACATAGACCGGCATAAAGCCTTTTCACTATGCTTGGTATCCAAAAGATTGCTAGGAGGTGACCTGTGTCTGGCATAAAGGCATCATCCAACCCTTTACTGATGGAGTTACAGCACATCAGCAAGACAAATGGCATTCAAAATCCACAATCTAGGGATCTAAACATTGAAAGAATGGTTTGTAGAGACAGATATATTGTGCAGAGGATTCCAGCGTTATGATGTGAGGTAGTGCCAGCTATGCCAGGAGTAGTGCAGTGGATATGTAACATATGCCAGCATAGCTATCTGAAGTTTTGTAAAGAATTATATGTCACTTGTATATCAAACTGATTTTTACAGGTGCTTGTGCTGAAAATGTATTTGTAAAGTTGCTTGTGTTAAAAAAAATGTACCAACAGTGGGTCTTGCTGTTCAGAAAAGAAATATACTGGTATGGTACAGTTAAAATGAACAATGGCTACTGGAAGAGAAGAGGTTAATCTCAGTAAATCTAACTTTGAAAAATAGTCTGAAATTAATTTACCCGGTTTAGGCCATAAAAATTATACCTTACAGTTCTGATTGCAGCTAGAGACAAAATGTCTGTGAAAACCAGGACTAGGAATCCTACTGTATTGTCCTTAGGGGTAAATGAATTGTTACCATGGAAAAGTGGAAGTTTTGAAATCATTGTATAGCTTCCAGATGCTATAACACATCTTAGCAAAGCTCTATGTGTGTATATGGTGACACATATGTGCTAGATTCTGGTTCAGTCTAGTAAATGGGGTAGTGTTGGAACCAGAAGTCAGCTGACTAGATGTATGTGATGTCATTCTGTAATCCAGCACTGAAATTATGTTTTAATACTAGATGAGACAAAATCACAGGGTAGTCTGTTTTTGAAACCTGACAAAAAAGGATCACTCACCCACTTCATCTTGCCTTGCTTTATTAAGTAACCAGAGAATAGTAATTCTTTACATCAGTCAGAAAAACATAGTGAAATTAGTTAAGTACCATTTTTCTGTATCTGCGCAAATCTATCTGCATTATTTTTAATATTTCCTGTGATTGAAACTCTGCTGTTTATTGTAAATAGATATGCAGTATTTTCATGTTCTTTTATTATTTATTATTAAATATATTTAATCTTTTCACTGTGGCTGGTCTTTTAGAGAATATTTTAACCCTTGAGAGTACTTATATTTATTTGTTGACACTGTGGCCACTTCTGAAAGCCTTGCTGCATTGGTCAAACACTACCATTTGTATTATAAGTTATTATCAAGTATAATTGGATACCCTTGTAAGAGCCTTTGAGTAGCTGCCTTTGGAGTGTTCTGGTGGCAGCATCTACCTTATAGTCTGAGCAAAGGGGACATTGCTGGTCAATCTGTGCCATCCTTTCCCAGGTGTGTGTGTGTGTGTGTGTGTGTGTGTGTGTGTGTGTGTGTGTGTGAAAATCAAATCTCAAAGAGTGTGTGTGTCAGCTACTTGGAGCAGGGGCACAGAGCACTGGTTTCACAAAGAGGGTGGTGGAGGACTTGGCTTGGAGCACTCAGCTGAGGACTCAACCCTACAGCTGTGTGTGTGTGTGTGTGTGTGTGTGTGTGAAAATCAAATCTCAAAGAGTGTATGTGTCAGCTACATTGAGCAGTGACACAGAGCACTGGTTTCACAAAGAGGGTGGTGAAGGACATGGCTTGGAACACTCATCTGAGGACTCAACTCTACAGCTGTGTCAGTGAAGAGTCTTATTTGGGGCCTGGAGAGAGAGAGAGAGAGAAGCCCAGCCTTGGTCAGAAGTGTGTTTCGTGTGTGCTCCTAATAGAAATTGTGCTTGATGCAGAAAACTGCATCTGGAAATACTGTGTGTATCTGTTTTTGTTCCAAGTGAATATCCCTCACCAGTGTCTGTAGTGAGGATTGAGACTCCTTGATTACTGGTGCTGAGCAGGGACATCAAATATTGGTGAGCAGTGGTGTGAATATTAATTGCACTCCTGTAGCCTGTAGGCAGCTGTTACTGAAGGTGTGTGTACTCTCAGCAGCCATGAGGTAAACATACAGAGCTTCATTTTTACAACAGTTTTATTTATTTTTTGCTAGTTTAGTTTATACAAGGAAAGCAGGCAAAAATGTCAGCAGAGGATTATGTCAAGTTGATATCGAACCAGTTGGCCAAGATGTGTAAAGTCAAAGGACTGATGCATGCCAACCTGACTAAAGAGGAAATGATCTCAGTCTTAGTCACAGCTGTAGCCTACCCCAGCAACCAGGAGGATAACCAGTCTGGTGATAGGGATTTGCAGCTCTCAGAAACAGGACAGTTCACCTTTTCCTCAGTGGACTTAAAAATCCACCTGGAGTTAAAGAGACTTGAACTGGAGGCCAAATGTTTGGAATTAGAGTAAGTGGAGAGACTGTGACAGGAAAAACATATGGAAGTAGAATCATCAGAGAGACTGCGGCATTTGGAGGCTGAGGAAAATGAGAAACCATGGTGTTTGGAGGCTGAAAAAAAATGAAAAACCATGGTGTTTGGAGGCTGAAGAAAATGAGAAACAGCGGCAACATGAGAGAGAGATGGCAACATAAGAGAGAGAGAGAGATGCTGACCCTTCACCAGAGTCATGGAGGTAATGGGGAAAGGAATAACAGAACCCCAGAAGCAATAAAAGTCAGTACATTTTTTTCCACAGTTTACAGAGGCAGAACATTTTGATAGTTTTATTCATATGTTTGAAAGAGTATGTAAACAGTATAATGCTGACCAAGGGCTCTAGTATAGTTCCTGACCCCCTTACTCCATGATAAAGCTGTAACTGCTGTTTCTAAATTGTCTGAACTTGATTGTTTAAACTATGATAAAGCTAAACAATATTTATTGGAATGTTTTAAGTTAACACCTGAAGCTTACAGAAAAAAGTTTTGTGAGCATAGACGCAAGGCAGATGAAAGTGCAATTATTTTGCTGAGTTAAACACTTATTTTCATAGGTGGGTGAGTGGGTGTCAGGTCACCACTTTTAAAAGGCTGGCAGACCTTTTGGTGAGGGAACAAGCCCTTAGGACTTTGCCTGAGGACATGAGAATCTGATTGGCAGACCAGGAGTATAAATCTACAGATGAGCTGAGAATAAAAGGGGATCTCTACTTAGCAACCAGGGTACCACTGCACAAGAAGGGTGTAGAATAGTGTGCGGTGTTGTACCTTTAAGAAACATTTCTAAGGATAGCACGTGCATATAAATAGCAATCACGTGCTAGCTTCAGTGCCATTTTTGAGAGTACAGCCAGAGTGTGAACATATGTGTGTGACAGCTAGTTTGTTTGGGTTTATATTAGATAATCAAAGCTTTAGGTAATCGCATACCTGAGGCTCGACACCTAAACAGCGAAAGCTGTAAACCGCGAATGGCCACTACCACAAATTTTTTCTTAGGGAAAAAATTTGCTTGGCCGGACAAAAAAAAAACTTTCAAACCCTAATCGAGTGGGGGGCTTTGCCCCCCAAACCCCCCTAACTAAATATGCCAACTCCAAGATTGCTCTTCAGTGGAGAAAAGAGCAGATTCCTGATAACGGTCAAGCAAATTTTTTCCCTATGAAAAAATTTGCGGACGTGCCCATTCACGGTTTACAGCTTTCACTGTTTAGGTGTCAAGATTTAGGTATTCAATTACCTAAAACTTCAACTATATGATATAGACCCATTTGTTTATAAGTTAAAGTTACTAAGCCTCAATCCTGATGTGTTTGTACATAATAAAGCGGCTTGAATTGGCTTGAACAGAACACAGAAATGTTCGTCTGTTTTATCCAGAACAGATGAGCAACATGGTGTGTCAGAAGTGGGATTCCAGAGACTGCTTTTCAGACCCATGAGGTGCAGAGTTAACACTGAAAGTAAACTGAGTGACCCGAGTGCAAAAAAGGGCCAGAAATGAACTAAATGTAATGAAAACTTGCACTAACAATTTATTTTATAACTTTATTTTATTTATTTATTTTATTTTACATTTGTTGACCGGGCTAGTCTAACTGGATATATGCCCATTTTCAGTAGAGGCCCAGGGAGAAAAGCAGCAGCAACAACGTTGAACACAGCAAAGCAGCACAGCAAAACAACAGGAGTCAGCACAGGATCCAAAAGCAGCTTTATTATCTGTCTCTCACTCTAGCGCCTCGGCCACAGTAAGCCTTCAAGGAGTAAACTAACAATACTAAAGCACACTTTATATAGTCACAAAAATCATTCAATTACATCATTAAGCAATTAATCAATAAAATTGATATGCACCTACAAGCTAAATAACATTCTTCCAATTACATTCTGTATTCAAGCCTCTAGGCACTAAAGTGTCATATTTTAAAATAAAAGTAGTTTCCTTCTTTAAAAGTAATCTACCCACAACTAATTTATCAGGTTCCATTTTAGCTACCTGTTGTAAAATGGTACCTTTTAAACTCTCACTACTGCCATTGTGAAATTCACAAAAATGTAAGGCTAAAGGGCTCTCCATTTTTTTATTTCTTATATCCCTCAGATGTTCTAAAAGTCTAACCTTAAACATTCTTTTCGTTTGACCGATGTAAAATTTATTGCAACCACATTTGAGGGCATAGATTACCCTATTAGTTCTACAGTTATATGAGCCCTCTAAATCAAAATTTTTGTTATTAATTTTTTAAAAAGTTCTATGTATATATGAACAAGCTTGACATTTTCCACATGGAAAAGTACCCAAAATAGTTAACTGAATGGGTATTTTCACAATCAATTTAGAAAACCTAGTTCGTACAACAAAATCTTTAATGCTCTTCCCTTTTGTATAAGAAAAAAATAATTTTTTTGTCTTTAAATTCTTTAATTCATCAAAGTTGTCTAAAAATTCCCAAAAATGTAATACATTTGATTTGATCATATTACTACAAATATTATACTTAGATACTATGAATAAATTATCTACACAATTAATAGTTTTATTAGATATAGAAATATCTCTACTTTTTTGTTTATTAAATCTATCAAGTCTAAGTTTAATAATTCTATCAATATCATTTTCAACTAACTTTTTATCATAATTTCTTCTCAAAAACATCTTTTTAGTTTCATGAACCTCTTTAAAAAATATCTCATCAGTGTTACATAAACGTGAAATTCTTAAGAATTCTCCATATGGTAAAGCATTGATAACATGAAAGGGATGGCAACTATCAGCTTTCAAAAAATCATTTGGCTGTCCGAATTTTCTATGTAAGCTAGTTAAGATGGGTTGACCATCAATACCCTGTACATAAACATCTAAAAAGTTAACTGTGTTTCCACACTGTAAGCCATCAAAACAAATGTTAAATCTATTTTGTTGAATGTCTTGGACAAAATTTTGTACATAATTCTTACCTCCTTCACATAAAAATATTAAGTCATCAATAAATCTATAATACAATTTAACATATTTTTGTACAAATTCATTATTATAGATACATTCCCTTTCTACAAGACCCATGAAAATATTTGCATACATAGGTGCAAAGGGAGCACCCATTGCTGTTCCCTGCTTCTGTTGAAAAATCAAGTTGTCAAAACAAAAGTAGTTGTTTTCTAAACAAAATTGTGTCAAATCAAGCACATAGTGAGTTAATGGCTTATCTCCCATAGTCTTATACAACGCCTCTAGGCCGTATTTATGTTGAATGTTTGTGTAAAGACTCTTAACATCTAACGTGACCCAAAACATATTTTTATTCCATGTAATTGACTTTATTTTGTCCAAAAAGTCAAAAGAGTCTTTAATATAAGAAGGAAGACAAACTACTTCCTTTAACAACACTTTATGCAACACTACACCTAAATTGTGCAAAAAATATTTCCTGGCAGACACTATCGGTCTGCCTGGCGGATTTTCTGGGTCTTTGTGTATTTTAGGGAGGCAATAAAAATATGCTGGTCCAGTATCCCTTAGACTAAATTTCCCTTTCACATCTTTATCTAACCAAAATCCTAGACAAAGGCCTTTGTGAATTAAATTAATATATTTAACTTTAGCTTGTTCAATGGCATCCTGATGAACTATACTATAAACTGTTGAGTCACTCAATAAATCCCAACACATTTTAAAATATTGACTATTATGCATAATTATTATTTTGTTCCCCTTGTCAGATGGCTTTATAACTAGTTCTGTCTGTTGTGAAAAATTCTTCAATTCCAGCCATTCTAATTTAGATAAATTGTATTCAACTTCATTCTTATCAAAATGATTGAAATAATATTCTAATTCAAATTCTAACATCGCGTGTAGTTTCTTAATGCCTTCATGACTAAACGGAGGCATAAAGGTGCTGTTCACCTTAACACCCGAGGTATCAATATACCTCTGTTCATAAGCTTCACAATCACACGAAACAAACGACTCATCTGAGTCTGAAATAGAATACTCGGAACTTGAACCATGCACAATGTCATTCTTAGGCACTAAAACATTAAAATAGTACCACATATGAAGCTTCCTAATAAAACTATACAGCTCAATTTTACATTCATACAGTTTCAGAAGCACCGTGGGTACAAATTTAAGACCACAATTTAGAACTGATAAGAAATGTTCAGAAATGTCAAAACCAGATAGGTTAACCACATTATCTGTTAACAAAGTTCAATACCATCTGGTTCTTTTATTGTCTCTCCAAGGGCGCTGAGGCCCATTTCTGTAGTATTCCTGTTCGCCAAACCCTCTTTTGCGTGATTGTGCATAACCTGGGTTCCGAAAATGATCTGGAAAAAACTGGCGATTCGCTGGAGACGGCAGACCTGGAAATTCATTGGTCTCTACGTCATTGAGACATCTATCTGAAGTTTGATTGGGTGTATTAACGCTAGAGGTACTAGCCAGTCTCTCTCTGTTATCTGGATTCTGATTGGATGATTGAGTCACAAGGCGGGTACATTCATTATTACGAAAAAAATACACATTGCCTTTATCAAAGTCTCTCAAGTCCCTTTGCAGTTTATGCATCTTTTGATCAATTATTTTCTTTTCTAAAATATGAACTTTGTCTTGAATATCTCTAAAACAGGCATCCAGTCTACTGCGATCTAACACAGTAACCAAGTTATTGCACACTGCATTAATATCTTTCTTTAAATTGACAAGTTTAACATTGTCTCTTTCTATTTGAATTTTTATCCATTCCCTCGAACATTGATGTGCAGCACACTCCCATCTGGTTTGAAAAGATTTGTTTATTTGACATGAAGCATTAAATGATTCAGATGGGAATTTTATAGCTCTAAGGCCTCTGGGAATGATATCTAATTCAAGATATCTAGATAAACTGTTCACATTATAGTATGTTGCTGTTTCTTTATGCATTAAATTCGTAAGTTTAGAGACAATAGCTTTAACTTCAGTAGTGAAGTCCAAGGAGCACTTACCAATGTTCGCAAATGGATTGTTCGAGCGTTTGCTCCTAGTTTCTGCAATGAAGCGCTCCCATGTTGGAATATCCACTACATTCTCAGTAACTGCAGTCCTTTTAGGACGATCATAATTACGTTCTGAATTAGTGTTGAAAAAAACATCTAATGTCCTTTGAGAAGAACCAGGGTTTTCTTCTCTAAAAATCCTAGGAATATTTAATGCAGGATCACTGGCCATGAAAACAGCAGCAACAACATTGAACACAGCAAAGCAGCACAGCAAAACAACAGGAGTCAGCACAGGATCCAAAAGCAGCTTTATTATCTGTCTCTCACTCTAGCCGCCACAGTAAGCCTTCAAGGAGTAAACTAACAATACTAAAGCACACTTTATATAGTCACAAAAATCATTCAATTACATCATTAAACAATTAATCAATAAAATTGATATGCACCTACAAGCTAAATAACATTCTTCCAATTACATTCTGTATTCAAGCCTCTAGGTACTAAAGTGTCATATTTTAAAATAAAAGTAGTTTCCTTCTTTAAAAGTAATCTACCCACAACTAATTCATCAGGTTCCATTTTAGCTACCTGTTGTAAAATGGTACCTTTTAAACTCTCACTACTGCCATTGTGAAATTCACAAAAATGTAAGGCTAAAGGGCTCTCCATTTTTTTATTTCTTATATCCCTCAGATGTTCTAAAAGTCTAACCTTAACCATTCTTTTCGTTTGACCGATGTAAAATTTATTGCAACCACATTTGAGGGCATAGATTACCCTATTAGTTCTACAGTTATATGAGCCCTCTAAATCAAAATTTTTGTTATTAATTTTAAAAAAAGTTCTATGTATATATGAACAAGCTTGACATTTTCCACATGGAAAAGTACCCAAAATAGTTAACTGAATGGGTATTTTCACAATCAATTTAGAAAACCTAGTTCGTACAACAAAATCTTTAATGCTCTTCCCTTTTGTATAAGAAAAAATTAATTTTTTTGTCTTTAAATTCTTTAATTCATCAAAGTTGTCTAAAAATTCCCAAAAATGTAATATATTTGATTTGATCATATTACTACAAATATTATACTTAGATACTATGAATAAATTATCTACACAATTAATAGTTTTATTAGATATAGAAATATCTCTACTTTTTTGTTTATTAAATCTATCAAGTCTAAGTTTAATAATTCTATCAATATCATTTTCAACTAACTTTTTATCATAATTTCTTCTCAAAAACATCTTTTTAGTTTCATGAACCTCTTTAAAACATATCTCATCAGTGTTACATAAACGTGAAATTCTTAAGAATTCTCCATATGGTAAAGCATTGATAACATGAAAGGGATGGCAACTATCAGCTTTCAAAAAATCATATGGCTCTCCAAATTTTCTATGTAAGCTAGTTAAGATGGGTTGACCATCAATACCCTGTACATTCACATCTAAAAAGTTAACTGTGTTTCCACACTGTAAGCCATCAAAACAAATGTTAAATCTATTTCGTTGAATGTCTTGGACAAAATTTTGTACATAAGGGATATCTGAGGGATATAAGAAATAAAAAAAATGGAGAGTCCTTTAGCCTTACATTTTTGTGAATTTCACAATGGCAGTAGTGAGAGTTTAAAAGGTACCATTTTACAACAGGTAGCTAAAATGGAACCTGATGAATTAGTTGTGGGTAGATTACTTTTAAAGAAGGAAACTACTTTTATTTTAAAATATGACACTTTAGTACCTAGAGGCTTGAATACAAAATGTAATTGGAAGAATGTTATTTAGGTTGTAGGTGCATATCAGTTTTATTGATTAATTGTTTAATGATGTAATTGAATGATTTTTGTGACTATATAAAGTGTGCTTTAGTATTGTTAGTTTACTCATTGAAGGCTTACTGTGGCCGAGGCGCTAGAGTGAGAGACAGATAATAAAGCTGCTTTTGGATCCTGTGCTGACTCCTGTTGTTTTGCTGCCCAGGGAGAAAAGCTCTACATAAGCAAAATATTAGCAACTACAGGTACAAATAAGTAAAAAAGTAACACATTTTGGTATAGTACTATTTTAGGGTGAAGAATACAAATGTTTTATAGACAAAAAAATAGTGTTAAAGTAGCAGAATAATAAGAAAAAGATTAAACAATAAACAAATTTGAAGTTGTGCACTATTAAGAAAGAGAAATATAAAAAAAAAAATACAATAGCAAATATTACAGCTCCAGGTACAGTATTAAGTAGTGAGTCATCCCATTATCCTATAGTAGCATAGCAACTTAAGGCAGCATGAAATAAGAAATATAACGAAAGTCTATAAAGATCTTTATATGTGATAGCAAGTTAATGCTGCAAGCAGCAATCTATGCAAGTGTAAAGTTAGTGGAGGACTGAGTGTAAGAGGGAGTTGTAGAGACTAAAAATTAGACCAGGTAGGTCTACTCTCTAAGGCATAGAGAGAACTAGAATTAAATTGCAAAAGGTTATGTAGGTAGGGTTCAGAGAAAGTGGTGGAAGGATTATAAAAAAAGATAAAACTGAGCATTACAAGGGCACAGAAGGAGATTGGAGACTGTAAAGTGGTGGCAGGGGAAAGTGTAGTTAAGCAGCATAGAATGGTGGTCTGTAGGATGATGGTGATCAAGAAGAGGAGGAGGAGTGTGAAAGCAGTGCCAAGGATTAAATGGCGGAAGTTAAAAAAGGGTGATTGTGAACTGGAGTTTGGGGAAGAGTTAAGACAGGTACTGGGAGGCACTGGAGAGTTACCGAATAGCTGGGTAACTACAGCAGAACTAGTAAGGGAGACTGCTAGAAAGGTGCTTGGTCTGACATCTGGACAGAGGAAGGAGGACAAGGAGACTTGGTGGTAGAATGAGGAAGTACAGGAGAGTATACAGAGGAAGAGGCTGGCGAAGAAGAAGTGGGATTGTCAAAGAGATGAAGAAAGTAGACATGAGTATAAGGAGATGAGGCGCATGGCAAAGAGAGAGGTGGTGAAAGCTAAGGATAAGGCGTATGGAGAGTTGTATGACAGATTGGACACTAAAGGAGGGAGAAAAGGACCTGTACCGATTGGCTAGACAGAGGGACAGAGCTGGGAAAGATGTGCAGCAAGTAAGGGTGATAAAGGATAGTGAGGGGAAAGGTACTCACAAGAGAGGAGAGTGTGTTGAGTAGATGGAAAGAGTATTTTGAGAGGCTGATGAATGAAGAGAATGAGAGAGAGAGAAGGTTGGATGATGTGAGGATAGTGAATCAGGAAGTGATACAGATTAGCAAGTAGGAAGTAAGGATAGCTATGAAGAGGATGAAGAATGGAAAGGCTGTTGGCCCAGATGACATCCCAATGGATGCAGGGAGGTGCTTAGGAGAAATGGCAGTGGAATTTTTAACTAGATTGCTTAATGAAATTTTGGAAAGTCAGAGGATGCCTAAGGGGTGGAGAAAAGGTGTTTTGGTACCTATCTTTAAGAATAAGGGTGATGTGCAGAGCTGTAGTAACTACAGAGGGATAAAATTGATCAGTCACAGCTTGTAGTTATGGGAAAGAGTAGTAGAAGCTAGGTTAAGAAGGGAGGTGATGATTGGTGATCAGCAGTATGGTTTCATGCCAGGAAAGAGCACTACAGATGCAGTGTTTGCTCTGAGAGTGTTATTGGAGAAATACAGAGAAGGTTAGAAGGAGTTGCATTGTGTCTTTGTAGACTTGGAGAAAAGATATGACAGGGTGCCTAGGGAAGAGTTGTGGTATTGTATGAGGAAGTCGGGAGTGGTAGAGAAGTATGTAAGAGTGGTACAGGATATGTACGAGGGTAGTGTGACAGTGGTGAGGACTGCAGTGGGAGTGACAGATCTGTTTAAGGTGGAGGTGGGATTACATCAAGGATCAGCTCTGAGTCCTTTCTTATTTGCAGTGGTGGTGATGGACGGGTTGACAGATGAGATCAGACAGGAGGCCCTGTGGACTATGATGTTTGCAGATGACATTGTGATCTGTAGTGAGAGTAGGAATCAGGTTGAGGAGACTCTGGAGAGGTGGAGATATGCTCTAGAGAGCAGAGGAATGAAGCTCAGCAGGGCTAAGACAGAATATATGTGTGTAAATGAGAGGGAGGGTAGAGGAATGGTGAGGATGCAGGGAGTAGAGTTGGTAAAGGTGGATGAGTTTAAGTACTTGGGATCAACAGTTCAGAGTAATGGTGAATGTGGAAGAGAGGTGAAGAAGAGAGTACAGGCAGGGTGGAATGGGTGGAGAAGAGTGTCAGAAGTCATTTATGACAGACGAGTACCAGTATGAGTGAAAGGGAAGGTCTACAAGAGGGTAGTGAGACCAGCTATGTTATATGGGTTAGAGACAGTGGCACTGACAAAAAGGCAGGAGTCAGAGCTGGATGTGGCAGAGTTAAAGATGTTAAGATTTGCACTCAGTATGACTAGGATGGATAGGATTAGGAATCAGTATATTAGAGGGTCAGCTCATGTTGGACAGTTTGGAGACAAAGCAAGAGAGACAAGATTGCGTTGGTTTGGACATGTGCTGAGGAGGGATGATGGGTATATTGGGAAAAAGATGCTAAGGATGGAGCTGCCAGGTAAGAGGAAAAGAGGAAGGCCTAAGATAAGGTTTATGGATGTGGTGAGAGAGGACATGCAGGCGGTTAGTGTGACAGAGCAAGATGCAGAGGATAGGAAGAAATGGAAAGAGATGATCCACTGTGGCGACCCCTAGTGGGAAAAGCCAAAAGATGATGATGATGATTACAAGGGCACAGAATGCATTATTAAGCAAACGAATAGCACAGAAACATTTATTAAGCAAACAAGAAGCATAAAAAGTTTACTAATTAAAAGAAATGTCTGAAATTAAGATATTTGATAAAACGATTATCAAAAAAGCACATAAGGAGTTCAGAATTACCTCAGAATTGCAAAGCAAGCATGTTTAAAGTAAAACGAGCATGTTTAGAGTTAAAACAAGCACAAGAAAAGTATAATGGGCATGAAAAGAGATTAAATGAGGAAAACAAATATAAATATGGGCAAAAAGGACATATTGAGCATAAATAAAGCATGGTGACTGCATGTTTTTGGCAAATTACTGTGTTTTGGCATAAACTATTATTTTGCATTGATTGAAGCTATTCAGGGCATAACTAGAGTTATTCGAAGTATCTCAGAGTGTGTAAAAGTGCTTACAGTATATGTTTATTACTGTGCATTTATTCCGAAGAGTTTATTGTGTGCAAAATGTAACTATTTCATAAAGTGTAGTCAAAAATACAGCCGTTTCAAAAAGTTTCTTGCACTGTACAGAGTTATTTAGCAAAGTACAGCCATTTTGGGAAAATTTTAGTGTGCTGTGTACTGTTCATTCACAAAGTGCAGTTACTTTAAAATGTTTCTTACTCTGAGCTTCTTCTGCCAGTTTATTTGCACAGTGCAGTTATTTTGAAATGTTTCTTATACTGATAAAGAGGTGATTACTTACAGTACAATGATTTCAAGAGTATTATTGTGCCCAGGACACTTATTTCACAAAGTTCAGTTATTCAGAGGCTTTTGTGCTATTGGGCATAGTTACAAGTACTGGCATAAATTTCTGGCACATGTAGAAGTGTGTGTGTTCGTGCATACTTGCAAATGCCTTCACTGGTATATGTTAATATGGTAGAAGCATTTTGCAAACCAGGTCCACTTGTATTTGATCAGAATATTGCAGAGAACTGGAGAATATTTGAGCAAGAGTATATTTTTATACAACCAGCTTATTCTGACAAAGTTAAAGATGCATAAATCAAGGCATTCATTTTGCTAAACTTAGCTTGGTGAGAGGCCATTAAACGAGAGCGTTCATTTGTATATGCACCAGCAGTATATGAAGGTGAAAGGGAAAATCATCATGTTGTTGGTACAGGCTGAGTCAAGGGAAGACCCTGAGTATTTGAAATGAAAATTCAGGGAAATGTGCAACCCCCAGACTAATGTTACATTAGAGATGCATTTGTTTTACACAAGAGATCAAAAGCCAGGAGAAACTTTTGCAACTTATATTATTGACCTGAGAAACAAATCTAAAATGTGTAAGTTTGGTGATTTAAAATAGGAGTTAATAAAAAACAGGCTTGTGTGTAGTATTAATAGTGCTGCAGTGAGAAAGGTTTTGCTTCATGACAGTGATTTAATGCTGAGCAAAGCTATTGAGATTTGTCAAATCCATGAAGTTACAGAAAGGTACAGAAATATGCTTGCAAGTGATAAGAGCGTGGTTTCAGCAGGCTCCAGAGCAAATGTAGACAGCGTCTAACAAGTGACTAGCAGTAGCAGGCCTTAGCACATTACAGCTGCCACCCCTGTAGGCTTCCCAGGGAAAACCTGTAATCTTCCAGCAAGTTCTAAAACTAGCTCAGTAAAGAGGGCATGCTCAGTGCATTACAAGGGTGAATCAGCAAAACTCATATCAAGCTTTATTGTTAACTGTCACAATTGTGTTGACAACGAGTCTAAAAGAGAAAAGTGCTTAGCATTTGGTCAGCAATGTCACAAGTGTAAAAAAATTGAACCATTTTCAAAAGTTTTGCAAATCAAGTAAGCCTAAAAAATGGAACCATTTTCAAAAGTTTTGCAAATCATGTAAGCCTCACACTGTTTTAAACAAGGGTCATTTAAAAAAGCAAATTGATCAAGTAGGGCTGCAGTCTACTTTCTATATAGATGGTGTATCAGTAATTGATGAAAAGACTGATGCAGTAGATTTATTGGCAAAGAATGAAGTATTTTGTACTGTCCAGATCAATGGCAACTCCACCGAGCTCAAAGTAGACACTGGTTCAAAGTGTAATGTTATGGCAACAGACACATTTGCTAAGGTGAGGGTTGGTGCACAACTAAATGTGGCCAGTTATGCAACACTTTTTGCTTATGGAGGTATAGAAATTCAAACCGAAAGCTCAGTAGTGCTTTCATGTTATTTGGCCCAGAACTGTTATAGCTTACTATTTTATGTAGTCCGAAGACCTGTGCAGTCATTATTGGGTCTCTGAGACAGTTTGAGAATGAATCTGCTTTCTTTTACCAAAGAAGTTCATCAAATAAGCACATGTCCCAGTTCCAGCTTTACTAATACTATTTTTTCAGAGTATGCTGATGTTTTCGATGAAATGTTGGGCAAACTTTCATTTGTGTATTCTATGAAGTTAGACCCAGAGGTCAGTTCAGTGGTCAGACCAGCAAGAAAAGTTCTGATAGCTATGCTAAATAAAGTCAAAGCTCAGCTGGATAAAATGATGCCGCAAGGTGCAATTTGTCCAGTTACAGAACCTACTGAATGGGTGTCGTCCATGGTTGCCACTCACAAAAAAGGCTCAGACAAAATTAGAATATTCATTGACCCAAGAGATTTGAACAAAGCATTAAAGAGACTGCATCATCCTATGCATACAGTCGAAGAGGTCACAGCTCTAATACTGAATACCACTGTTTTTTTCTGTCTTGTATGCAAAAAGCTCATTTTGCCAAGTGATGCTTGATTGCAAATCTTCATTACTGCCTACATTCAGTACCCCATTGGAAGATAGAGATTCCTCAGGATGCTATTTAGAATAAGGTCTGCAAGTGAAGTCTTTCAGCTTGCAATGGAGCAATTTTTTTCAGGTTATCCTTGTGCCATAATACTTGATAATTTATTGGTCGGAGGCAATGGTTAAACAGAGCATGACAGAACACTTAAGAGACTTCTAGATAGAGCACGTGAAGTGAACTTGAAGCTCAATCTTCTAAAGTGCAAATTCAGACTACCAGAAATTACACATGTAGGTCATTTGTTTACTAGCATTGACTTGAGACCAGACCCGTCCAAGCAAGCACCCATTCTTGAGATGCCAGCACCAGATAATATTCAAGCTCTACAATGTTTTCTTAGTATAGTCTACTATTTAGGCAAGTTTATACCAGACTTCAGTGAATTGACAGCACCTTTGAGAGAGATGAGATGCAAAAATGTTACATGGTCTTGGTTGGAACAGCACCAGAAAGGATTTGAAGACCTTAAGCAGAAAATTTCTACCTCACCTACATTAAAATACTATGATGTCAATAAAAAAGTAATTCTTTCTTGTGATGCTTCAAAATTTGGTCTTGGCACAGTTATTCTTCAAGAAGGCAGACTAACCCAATGCATCTAGAATACTTACCCAAACTGAAATGCAATATGCTCAAATAGAGAAAGAACATTTGGCAATGGTATTTGCATGTTCTAAGTTTCATGATTATATCTATGGTCATGATTTTTAGATTGAAACTGATTATCAACTTCTAGTTACTATTTTAAAGAAGCCTATGCATTCAGCTCTAGTGAGGTTACAAAGATCGATGCTCAAACTGCAAAAGTACAAATTCAAAATGGTCTATACAAAAGGCAAATCTCTTTATCTGGCTGATAACTTATCCAGATCACCGAGAAATACAACGAAACAGCTTGATGTAGAGAATTTTGACTTTGATGTCATGGAAGTGTATAATTTTTCTACCATGAGACTTAATGACCTGAGAGATCATACAAAGACTGATCCAGTTTTGCAAAAGCTCAACCACTACATTAATGTCAGATAGCCATCAAAACAATCTAATGTACCACCTGAAGTGCAGACTTATTTTCCTTACAGAGATGAGATGTTGATGGAAGATGGCATTATTTTCAAAGGTCCTAAAATTGTTGTTCCTGCTTCCTTACAACATGACTATATCCAGATTTTGCATCATTGTCACCCAGGTTCTGAAGCTACCAAAAGAAGGGTGAGAGGACTAATATTTTGGCCTTCTCTAGCAAATGACATTGATAACATACTTTCGTCTTGTTCAGTATGCAATATTACTAAACCACAATTGCAAAAAGAACCACTTCAGCTAAGTCAAGTTCTTGAACTACCTTGGTCAAGTGTAGCCAATGATATATTTGAGTGGAACAATCAGCATTACTTAGTGTTGGTAGACTCTTATTTGAACTAGTTTCAGATTGATTTACTACCTAACCTAACATCCTCTGCTGTTATCGCTAAGTTGAAACATCATTTCTCAGTCTGTGGAAATCCACAGAAGCTTATCTCTGACAATGGTACCCACTTTGCCAGTCAGTTGTTTCAGAAATTTGCAAAAGAATGGAACTTTGAACATGTTACTGTCCAGCATATCCACAGTCAAATGGATATGCAGCAGCACAGAGTGCAAAGCAATTACTAGAGAAGTCAAAAAGTGATAATACTGACATCTTTTTGAATTTACTCAATCTCAGAAACATACCCTGTGACAATATACGTGGCTCACCTGCTTAGAGACAAATCGAGCAGATTTCTTCATCCAGTGAAAGAAGGAGAGATAGTGACGATACAAACAGCGAAAGGTTTTGACTGCATTGGTCAAGTAACAAGTATATGTGCTGAGCCAAGATCCTACTTTGTGAAATCTGAAGATGTGGAGTACAGGAGAAATCACAAACATCTTCTTCCTGTATCAGAATTGATATCACAGCATTGCTCTGGTGATACAGACTCTAGATCTCATAGCAATCTAGACAATGTTCATGTTGCAGAACATATCTAGACACCTACTTCCATTCCAGAGCCTTCAGCAGAGACAATCCTAGTTTCTAGACCTAATTCTAATTTCTATGTCATACAATTTGGTCGCATTTCCAGACCTAGTGTGAAATACACAGCAACCTGGATGTAATTGTATATATGTATTTAGTTCTGTATAATTGCATGCCAAAGAATTATTTTGTATCAATTGCATGTCAGTTAATGTTGTCAATAATGCATGACTTATGTCTCAAAAAGGGAGGATATAGAATAGTTTGCTGTGTTGTACCTTTAAGAAACATTTCCAAGGACATAATGAGCATATAAAAACAAGCATGTGCTAGCTTCAGTGCCATTTTGAGAGTGCAGCCAGAGTGTGAACATATATTTGTGTGATAGCTAGTTTGTTTATAAGTTAAAGTTACTATGCCTCAATCCTGATGTATTTGTACATAATAAAGTGGCTTGAACAGAATCCATGAATGTTCATTTGTTTTATCCAGATCAGATGAGCAACAAAGGGATACCCAGTGCTGCACATGGATATAAGGGAACCCATGGTGGGTAGACTAAACCACCCCAACAGAGTCCACCAGTAACAAGGAAACCCACTAGTTCAGACACACAGCCAGGATCAAGGGTTAGATGTTTTAAATGTAACCAGTGGGGCCATGTACCATACAGATGTCCACAGAAGCAAGGTGGGGAACAAAAGATGGGGGAGCCAGCAAGTGGAAATAACAGTATGCCAGTGGTATGTTGCCTGAGACAAAAAGGGTACCAAACTATCACCGGAGTTTGTATCCTGTCTTAGTAGATGGAAAACAGGCCACTGCTAAGAGAGACACAGATTCTTACAGAACCATTGTGAAGCCTGCAGTGGTTCAAGAGGAGTAGCTCTTGCTTGGGTAGTCCACTCCAGTCACTGCTTTAGGAGGGAACCAATTCCACATTCCAGATGCATTTGTCCAAAGTTCACCTTGACTGGGAGGGTGGAAAAGGAAGTAAGCAAGTAGATGTGTTTGAGGATATCCCTGCAGATGTCTTGATAAGGAATGATTTTGATAATGCAGTACCTTGTGTGCATGCAGTGACATTCAGTCAGGCTTGGAGACAGACATGTAGGTCTGATAGCCTGGAGGAGACCCAGACAGACCCCGCACCTGAAACCAGGGCTGGTCAGGTCGCTATTTCAGGGAGGGAACTGCCCTGTAACAGTGAGCATGAAGGTGAGCCACAGCTGCTGGCAAGTACTGATGTTCCCTTGGACAGAGTGATTGTAAGGGCAGAGGTGAGGGGAAGTACTCAGGCTAACAGTAAGGCACTCCTGTCAGAGGATACCAGACATACTGTGTAAGGGGAACTGGGAAGGGTCACAAAGGTAGAGTTAACAAGGAAAGGGGGAGTCTGTATACTGGGACAAAGGGTTACTGTATAGAGACTGGACCCCTGAGGGAGGGCTAGAGGGTGAGGTGCTGCAGCAGTTAGTGCCTAGAGCCTATCATCTGGCACTTCTAGCCATAGCCCATGACATTTCTTTTGCAGAACACATGGGCATAAAGCATATCAAGAGACACATTATGCAGAACTTTTATTAGCCTGGTTTGCAAGAGATGTAACAGGGTACTGCAGGACCTATGAGCAGTGCCAAAAAAGTAGGCAAGGCAGGAGACAAGATCATGGCTCCTTTGATGCCCTTGCCTGTGATTGAGGAGCTGTTTCAGAGGGTAGCTATGGATATTGTGGGGCCTTTGAGTATCCCAAGTTCCACAGGGAAGAAGTAGATTCTGGTGGTAGTAGATTATGCTACTAGATACCTTGAGGTGGTACCTTTGTTCTCCATCAAGGTAGAGAAGGTGGCAAATGCTTTGTTTAAGATTTTCAGCAGGGTAGGTTTCCCAAGAGAAATACTGACTGACAGAGGTGCTAAGTTTATGTCAGACATGATGGCTTGTCTGCGGGAGCACTGTGGGGTAAAGCACCTAAAGACCACCCCAGACTAATGGTCTTGTGAAGAGGTTACACTGTACACTAAAGACCATGTTACATGCATTTGCAGACCAGTTTGAGAGAGAGTGGGACAAATACTTGCTCCTTCTGCTGTTTGCATACAGAAAGGTACCCGAGGAATCCAAAGGTTTTTCACCCTTTGAGATGCTGTATGGGCACAGGGTGAGGGGGGCTTTAGATTTGATTCATGATGAGCTGAAGGATGAGTATGAATCCCACAAGGAGTCTACTGTGGCATATGTCCTAAACCTCAGGCAAGGCTTAGGGAGCTCATGGGCTTGGGCCAGGAGAACCTGCCAGGAGCCCAACAGAAAAAGGTCTAGTATGACAGGATTTCTTGAGCCCAAGAGTATGCTGTGGGACAGCAAGTTATTGTGCTCATCCCTTTCAGACACAATAATCTGCAGGCAGCTTGGGAGGGACCCGTCAAAGTGGTAAGGAAGATCAGTGATGTTCACTACATGGTATACCTGCTAGGCTGGAGGCAGGGGCACAAATTGTATCTCATTAACATGATGAAGCCTTACAATGATAGGGAGGCCCTGGTGCTGAGTATTTGCAGTGGCTAGCAGGAGGAGTCTAAGAGGATCTGGTGACTGATCTCCTCAGGGAGGCTCAGACTGGCACCTTAGTGGAAGGAGTAGCAGTTTCCTAGTGACTATTCCCTAGTCAGGTTAAAGAAATCTAAGCAGAGTTTGAGGACATGTATTTGTAAAGTTGTTTGTGTTAAAAAAATTACTAAAAGTGGGTCCTGCTGGATAGAAAAGAAATACACCTGTATGTCAGACTGTATTGTAACTGTTGAAATTAATATATAGTAAGAGAGGATACTGGAAGAGTAGAGGTTAATCTCAGTTCAGCTAACTTTGAAAAATGGTCTGAAATTAAATTACCTGGTTTAGGCCATAACGATTCTATCTTACAGTTCTTATTGCAGATAGAGACAAAATGTGCATGAAAAATAGGAATAGGAATCCTACTGTATTGTTCTTAGGGTAGAACAAATTGCTATCCTGGAAGGGTGGAAGTTTTTGAAATGGTTTTATACCTTCCAGATGCTATAACACATCTTAGCAAAGTTCCATTGTGTGTATGGTGACATGTGCTAGATTCTGATTCAGTTTCTAGTAAAGGGGTAGTGTGGGAACCAGAAGTCAGCTGACTAGCTGTATGTAATGTCATTCTTAATCCAGCACTGAAATGATGTTTTAATATTTTTAATATTAGATGAAACAGAAGTCTCAGGGCAGTCTGTTTTTGAAACCTGACAAAGAAGGATCACTCACCCACTTCATCTTGCCTTGCTTTATTAAGTAACCAGGGAATACTAATTCTTTAGATCAGTCAGGAAATATAGTGAAATTAGTTAAGTACTGTTTTTCTGTATCTGAGTGAATCTATCCATCTGTGTTATTTTTTAATATTTCCTGTGACTGAAATTTATTGTAAATATACATTTAGTATTTTCATGCTCTTTTATTATTTATTATTAAATATATTTAAATGTTTCACTGTGGATGATCTTTTAAAGGATATTTTAACATTGGGAGTACGTATCTTTATTTGGTGACACTGTGGCTGCTTCTGAAAGCCTTGCTATATTGATCAAACACTACCATTTGTATCCGTATTCATTTTACTAAGTATAATTGGATACCCTGGTTAGAGCCTTACAGTAGCTGACTTTGGAGTGTTCTGGTGGCAGTATCTACCTTTCAATCTGGGCAGAGGGGGCATAGATGGTAAAATTGTGCCAGCCTTTCCCAGGTGTGTGTGTGTGTGTGTGTGTGTGTGTGTGTGTGCGTGTGTGTGTGTGTGTGTGTGTGTGTGTGAAAATCAAATCTGAAAGAGTGTGTGTTTCAGCTACTTTGAGCAGGTTTCACAGAGAGGGTGGTGGAGGACTTGGCTTGAAACACTCGGCTGAGGACTCAACTCTACAGATGTGTCAGTGAGGGGTCTTATTTGGGGCCTGGAGAGAGAGAGAAAAACACAGCCACAGGATGTGAGTGTGTTCCCTGAGTGTTCTTAAGGGAAATTGCACTTGATGCAGAGAGCTGCATATGGAAATATTGTGTCTATCTATTTTTGCTCCACGTGAACATCCCTTACTACTGTCCATGGTGAAGATTGAGAATCCTTGATTACTGGCCCAGAGCAGGGACATTACAAACAGTGCTATGGAGCAGATTCCCCATCCACATAAAACAAAGTTAATCCCTCTCCATTTTTAATTTCAACTTAGATCTATGGATGGGAAATAGAAAATTTACTTCAGGATTGTCCCCTGTACTACTAATGGACAGATTCATCTCCTAAATGCTTTATCCCATGTGTGGGTCCCCTCAGATTATTTATGGTATGATCCAAGTTATGGGATGGATAAGGCCAATCTACAACCAAATGGGATAGGCTATTTCAAGCACAAAAGGGAAATTGGCTAGGCTTAAAATGGCCCACAAGGGCAGCTAGCCTAGTAATTCTCTATGACCTTCCTAATACAGTACCCAGATGAGTCCAAAATCATTTGCACAATTAGCACTGTAGCACACCTCCAAAAAATTACTCAGGAAGCTTTAACAGCAACTGAAACATGGCTTTGTAACTCACAACTCATACTCAACCCTAAAAAAACTACTTTCTCCTCAAATCCCTCTCCCATGAAAAAAAAAACAAAATTTAAAGCCCCCTCTCTCAGTAATACAACCAATGAGTTCACTTCTCGTAGCAAATTATTAGGGATGATAGTGGATGATAATCTTAAATTTGAGCTTTATATACAAAACTGCATAACAAAAAACCTCATATAAAACTAGGGATGCTTTATAGAAGAAATAATCTTATCACTGGCACAACTAAAGCTGCACTTACTACAACGTATCTCCTCCTCACACTTTTTATGGTGTTCCCATCCTTACTAACCTTCAGGCATCACAAAAATCAAAACCTGAACAATGCTATAACAAAGTTGCAAAATTTGCATTAAATAACCCTTTTAGAACCCACCACTGTGTAACACTAAAAAGCCTAAATTGGTTAAAATTGCCACATCAACTAACATATACACAGCTTCTTACCACCTATAAAATTATCAAGAATCCAACTGCTTGTCCAGCACTAAATAATGATCCAATGACCAATAATCCCTGTTTGTCCACAAAACTATCAAATCTGCCGAGCATTGTCTGTACTCGTACCATTTTGCTAAGGCCTAAAACTCCTTATCTCTGTCAATCAGGTCAATATCTTCCCATCCTTCAAAACCATTCTGAAAGACTTCTTAGCCAAAAGCTGGCTCTTTTCTTGCTCAACACCAGGATAAAATATATCCCTAAATATGAACAAATACGTCCTCATACCTACATCTCCATATTCTCCTACCTTCACTCACTTCCTTATTTCTATCAATTTCTCTTATTTCTATCAATTTCTCTCCCCTAACTTTCTTTCTAAATATACCATATAATTGTTTTCTCTCACTTCATATTGCAATTCATGTTTGTATTAAACTAACTTACCTTTAATTTCTCTATAAACTGGCTAAAACTTCTCTATTAAATCATTGCCATATAATTGTATCTATCCCTAACCAATGTTTTCATGTCTAATTTGGTATAATTATTTAATCTGTATTTGTTTTTTGTTTTATTTTAAAGACTGTAAAATTGTTGTTCTTAAAACATTTTGTAATACTTTGGAGCCCCCCAAGGCCTTCACTGAAAATGGGCTCCAATCAGACTTTCACAGTAATCTAACGTAAATAAATAAATTAACCTATGAACCTATAATAACTCATTTAAGGAAGGTCTTAACAAAGTATTCTGTTGTTGTATGTTTGGTGCACAAGAAAACACATAGACTTTGATTGATGAATAGGCCACAGTTAAGTAAAATAAATAGTTCAAGTAGTCCAATAGCTTTGGCATAAATCAATGCAAAGAGTCTGGACCTTGTGATACAGTTCAAGAGACAAATATCCTGCATTTTTCTGGGTAATACTTCTTTGTTTTAAGTCTCCTCCATCCTGTAAGATGTCTCACAACCGGGTGGAAAAAACTGCTACTCAGAAATACAATTCTATCCTTCAGGATGAAAGATGTTTAGTTTTGAGATGAGATATAATACATTCCCTTGCTGTTTTATCAATAAGGAGTTGTGTAGAGATAAGGGCTATGCTGGAACAGTGATCAGGCTCATTAACACAAAATATAACAGTTGTCTCAGGCAAATGGCAGCTATTAGGACTATATGTTTATTTATTTATGTATTAATTGATTAGCCTTATTAATTGATTAGCCTTTGATTACTGGGAAAGTCTGATGGGGCTGTAAGAGGCTCCTTTTTCATGGATGCCTGTGAAGAACAGCTCCAAAAATGTATAATTTACAAAATTACACAGTTGTTAGAAACAGGTTGTACAATTTACAAAATTATGCAGTTGTTAGAAACAG
This sequence comes from Protopterus annectens, assembly GCF_019279795.1. NCBI lineage: Eukaryota > Metazoa > Chordata > Ceratodontiformes > Protopteridae > Protopterus > Protopterus annectens. The sequence continues at coordinate 535,698,366 of NC_056725.1, read as the reverse complement.
GTTAAACAGTTTGAACATAATTTCTTACAGATAAATATAGTATACAAAATGCAAAGTACCTATTATTACTGTTTTAACCTGAAACAAATTCTGGAATAATAGCATGTTCTTTTCACCAGATATGTTATATCCTAAGGCATATATATTACATTTTACAACATTGCTCTTTACAATAACTTATTTGATAAACTGTTATATTTTCAGGGTTGTCGATGTGCAATAGAAGATGTATTAGGTGTTACTACCCAAATGTAAGACCCCAGGTACTGTATATATGGGGACAGTGTTATTGCAATTTGACATGTTTTACAATACAGTTGGGAAAGAGAGAGAGAGTTACAGAGGGATAATGTTGAAATTAAGTTTAGCCAAGAGGAGAATGAAAATACTATATCGTAAACCCTGTGAAGTAGGTAATGAGGATTGCTTTGAAAAGCTTTGGCTATCCAATTCATTTTAAATCATGTGGGAGAGTACTACAGCATTTGGGTATGTGTGAGGTATGCATAGCTTCTCTGTGCATGTTGCTTGGTTTGGGGAGACATGCTAGATACTTGCTTTTTGAGCTGAGTGATCTTGGGGGGGTAACAAGACATTACTGATTAAAAGCTTTACATTTATTTGTGTGATGTAGTATAGTTTGAGCTATTTAGAGTTGCATGTATTTGTGGTAGTTGAAGAATTCCACCCAGTTAAGATGGCTGAGTGCTAAGCAATGATGAGCCCTGTTGGGAAGATTAGCTGAAAATTTTGCAATTTTATTATAGCACCGTTCCAGATTGAGTACAAGGGAGGCATTAGTATTAGTGAGTATTAGTGAGGCACAGGAGAGGGTTGGCAGATGGTAAGTTAGAGCTGTAATCTTCATAGACTGGAAGGTTAGAGATGCTGATCTGAAAAATACCCAAGGGTATTATGAGCAATATGGGAATTCTCACCATCTGGGAGAGAGACAGTGGCAAGCAAAACCTACTAAAACAGAATTAAACTCCTCCTAATACAAAACTCTAAAGGAGTTGCTAAAGCAGGATCTACATATGATGACCTGCTTAAAAATCCCAGTATTCTGTAACTTGCTCTGTTAGGTAAATAATAAAATGAGATTTCAGCTAGGTGTTTTTGTTGAAGGGACCTTCTTCTGCTGGCCATCTGTTTGATCCTAATGGAAGTTTAAAAAGCTAGTAAAACCTAGAAGGCAAATTTCAGGAGTCAGATCTTTCTCTTCTTAGTCTTTATTGGTCAGTAGTGAAGTTTTTTGCTTCAATAAAACAGCTTTATTTTATGCTTTGGTCATTTTCACATTGTCCTGCATTACCTTGGATTGTTCTGCTGTTATTTTGTCTTATTTCACATTGGAATACTTTTATTCAGCAGAACATTTGCTCTCTTGAGACTTTTCCTGGTTTGTTTCTCTACTATAAGACAAAAAATGATGAAATAGTGGGGTTGGGCTTGAATGGAATGATCTATGCTAATACCATACAGTGATTTGGCCCCAGGTTGATGAAAGTTAAGTATAACTGTTGGGACTTGGTTTTCACAGAAGAATACAGGAATATTCTGGGCAATGGCCCTAATGTAGTATACAACCGAGGTAGGAGCATCAAGACTTGTTTAGAGGGGAACCCCATGACACAAAGTCATCACATGGTCTCTAAAAGGATGAGATGTGGAAGTTGTAGGTATTGTAAATTTATCAATGATGGACCCTTTGCAACAGTGGAGGGTGTTAGCAGGATCCTAAAGTGTCTGGGTAGATGTAATTGCAATACCAGGATTGTGGTTTACCTGGCGACTTGTATTTCATGCGTTGGATTTTACGTGAGTAAAATGAAAAGAAAGTTGAGAGATAGAATTTACAAACATGTTCATGACATTAAGAAAGTGGAGAGAGCAATGCACATTACAAACATTCATGGATGAGTACAGCCTCCAATAAATTAATTTTCTTCATTATTGATAGGGTTGTAGTGGACGACAGAGGGGGTGACCCACACAGTTTGTTGGAATTTCAAGAGTTGCTTGGCAAATTAGATTGAACACCACAAAGAGTCCACGTATTAATGACAGTACATCCTTAATGTTTTTTTTAAACTGAGGGAAAAAATCATATGAAATGTACATTTCATTAACTTGTGTTATGCTATTGTACACCACAAGATGAGAGGAATTTTATAGTGGTTTTAAATGTAAGAAGAAATCATTTTAATTATTTAAATTTATTATTTAAGTGGTGTAATGGTTTCATTGCTAGCAGTTTGTGTATAAAAGCAAATGACATTAAATTCATTAATGAACTCTTCCCTCCACTTATGATCAGTGTAGTTATGAATCGTACACCATTCATATAGCTGCTTATTGTGCACAATGACTGACCACTAGGCAGAAAATGTTTCTGAATCTCAGAGACTGTGTTACTGAAGTATTCAGTAGACTAGATCTGCCATTCACATTATAAGACTTGACACCATGCTATGCAAAACTCTCCAAAAACTACCCCTGACATACAGCTGCCTTTGATGGCAGGTTTAGCCACCCAGCAGTGTGAAAACTGGGTCTAGAAGATTGTCTCTGTTGATGTGACATCCCAATCCCATATGTAAAAAATGAAAAAAGGGGTTGTGGGTGGATGGGCTCATGGATGGATACAGCATCACAAGATGTTTTGTGTATTTTGTAGTAGTGTAACTCATTCTCTCTTTAGATATCTTTTCAAAAAAGAGATTCTCAAAATGCTAAATGAAAATGCCAAATGTAATGTTCATATAAAGGAAGAATTCTCCTTTTCTGAATGCTGAAAACAATTAAAGTGCATTTTATGTCTTAAAAGATCTTTCTCTTTAGTAGATATATAAGGAGTTCTTTAGCTTTCCATTTTCCCTCCTGAACCCATAAAATATAGAAAAAGCACAATAACTTATGGTATTCAAACAGAGAAATGCAACTTCAATCACAATAAAACAATGTTATTTTTTTGGCAAATTTTCTAAAGTAAAACAACTGTTCAATGAGTGGGAGACAATACAGAGATGAAATTACTCTGCAGTAGTGTGGAAGATGACATATCTGTCATACATCCAGAATTTCAAAGAATCTCCATATTTTTGTCTCTTATTTTTGGTCTCTTATAAAATGTGTGTTTTTTCTGGCAAAAAATTGAGGATCAAGTTGTCTAAATGATAGACATTTGAGGTTCAGACTTTATGTCATCCAGAGAATGCATGTTAAGGCAAAATTTATTATTTCTATTAACTTTCTAAGTTTATAACAGCAGTATTACAAATCTCTTCCTGATTTTCAGTCTTTGTTCTCCCATGATGCTTGACTTTGTCCAGCATTTTTATGCTAAGAGGTTGGTTGGTATGGTATGTATAGCCATAAGAGTAGACAAGGTGAACTGAGGAAAGCTCCTAGGAACTATGACTAGCTCTATATATATATATATATATATATATATATATATATATATATATATATATATGTATATGGGTCTACTGCTTTTGGTCGAATTACATTTGGTTAAAAATGATTTCAGGCAGCACACCATCAAAAATGCACCTCACTGAAAACCCATTTGGTCAAAAATGGAATATAGCCCCTGCCCCACTGCAGTGCAACCCTGGAGTGAGAATATAAAGTTAGGGGGGGGTGGGGGCTATGCCTCCCACATAACTGTAGTGTATTCACTATTATATACTTGTGTATCCATTAAAAATACATTGAAACATATAACGTCAGTAAAAATCCATCTCCTAATTTTATATTCTCACTCCAGGGTCGCACTGCAGTGGGGCAGGGGCTATATTCCATTTCTGACCAAATGGAATTCAACCAAATTAGCTTTCAATCAAATGAGCTTTCAGTGAAGTGGGCTGCCTGAAAATCATTTTCGACCAGAAGCGGTAGACCCGTGTGTGTGTGTGTGTATGTGTGTGTGTGTGTGTGTGTGTATATATATATATATATATATATATATATATATATATATATATATATATATATATATGGGTCTACTTCACTTGACCTAAAACTCATTTGACTGACACCCAATTGACCTAAATTTAATTTGACTGACCACTCATTTGACTGACTCCTATTTCACTGACATTTAAGACATAGCCTTGTTGTGGGTTTTCCTTCACCTGTGACTTGCCTGTGATAAAAAGAATTACTGTATCTTACAGTGCTGACTGTTAGAATTCCGATAGTCATGTAGAAAGTAGTGTCTCTAAATGTGGGTTTGTCTCTTTGCATTTTTATGGGAAATATCTAAAATAATTTGACAAATGTTTTGTGCATTGCCAGCAGTAGTGGTAGCGTGTAGAGTACTGTAAGACATGTTAAAGGTATATCCCTTTTTCTCCACTGCAGTACGATCCTGGAGTTAGTATATATAATTAGGGGGGGGGCGTATCCCCCCACCTGGTTTGGTTGTACATTGTCTAATTTCTATTAAGAGGGTAAGTAAATATTTTTTAAGTTCTAGAAAGGGTTAGTTATTGGTGTTCTACATGTGCTTGTCTATGGTTTGTGATTTAGTATGTTGAAATTCAGCATTGTAAGCCTTCGGTGAAACTGGAGTCAGTCAAATGAGTTGTCAGTCACATGAAATTTAGGTCAATTGGGTGTTGGTCAAAATAGTGTCAGTCAAATGAGTTTTAGGTCAAGTGAAGTAGACCTATATATATATATATATATATATATATATATATATATATATATATATATATGTGTGTGTGTGTGTGTGTATATATATATATATATATATATATATATATATATATGTGTGTGTGTGTGTGTGTGTGTGTATATATATATATATATATATATATATATATATATATATATATATATATATGTGTGTGTGTGTGTGTGTGTGTGTGTGTGTATATATATATATATATATATATATATATATATATATATATATATGGGTCTACTTTAAAACACCGACACGCAAAACACCGACGACAAGAACACTGAGACCGGAAGATCGACAACTGAGATGACCAGTTTAAAAGCACGAAACTTCACATGCCTAGCAAACCACAATCCCGACAATCAACAAAACAAAACAAATACCTTTTCTGAAAAACACACACAAAACACAAGCACAACAAAAACCTTACAAACCTACACTAAACCTTACATACACAACTATCTATGTACTAACTTTAACCCAAACCCTAACCCTAAGGTCCGTCACTATCGCACACTCACCTAACCCACGCCCTAACCCTAACTCACTTAACCCGCCCCTAACCCTAAAGTCTGTCGCTATTGCACACTTACCTTACCCGCACCCTAACCCTATCGCACACTTACCTTACCCGCACCCTAACCCTAACTCACTTAACCCGCCCCTAACCCTAAAGTCTGTCACTATCGCACACTTACCTTAACATGTCGGTGTTCTCAGCGTCGGGCTTTTAAACTGTCGGTCATCTCAGTTGTTGATCTTCTGGTCTGGGTGTTCTCGTCTTCGGTGTTTTGCATGTCGGTGTTTTAAAGTAGACCCATATATATATATATATATATATATATATATATATATATATATATATATATATACACACACCCATACACACAGAGAGATTTAGATATGCACACGTGTATATATTAATTTTGGATAATGTATTACAGTGAGAGAGACTACTTTGAATTAATCTGTGTCAATTCCCATTTCATCCGATACTGAAAAGGGTGAAATGAGGCACTGAAATAGCAGAATTAGACCATCCCCCTTCAGATTCCATGTTAAAACCTGTTTCATGTATTCATTGAAACTGCATATCTTTCTAGTGTGTTTAGAAATAAAACAGTCTTTTTACACTGATATACAGTTTTGAAAATACAGGTCTATTTACAGGGATAAGTAAAATAAAGCTGTCTTGGAGGAAACAGAAAACAAAATGTCATTCTCTTCACAATGTTACAAAGTTGCATTTCAAAATTCTTTATTCAGCATTTCAAATGTATTGCTTCCAACTTCCAAGATGGTTGCACACTGAACAGCAGCTTTTTTTCAGCTCTCCCAGTGTGAAAACAGAAACTGAGAAAAAAAGTGTCAGTAAAACTGTCACCTTGGGTAAAAATCAGTTACTCCCTAGTAAGTACACTGCTTGAATGCCAGCAAAGAAGAAATTTAGGGAACCTGAAAGAAAATCAACTAGAAGGGGGGACGAAAAAACAGTGGCTGGGAAGAATTCTGAAACTATTCAGCAAAAAACTGTTCAAGCTTCAGCTTTGGTACAACAAATAGCTTCCAGTAATTTAGAGGAAAAAAGAAATCAAATGTACTCAGAGGTGATTAAAATAAATGAATCATTGGAGGAATAGATCAACTCAAATAACAAAAGGCTGGAAAAATAGAAGACGCTTTAACTAGCTGCTTGGATTAACTAATAAAACTGTACAAAAAAAAATAGAAGTTGAAATGAAGAAAGGGCCTATTGAGTATGAGGCTTCTGAAGAAGAGCACTTTCAAAAAACAGTAGAGGTAGAAGACAGCATATACACAGAAAAGATGAGATTTTCTGCTGTACCTGGGAAATTGGGAGAAACAGACTGTATTAATTTTATGAAAGCAGAAATAATCAACTGGACTGGTGTTCCACAGCTGGTTTATTAATTGAAAGGGCACATTGAGTGCATGTTCCAAACCTGGCCATGAGAAACCACTCAAAAGCAATCATACCAGCACAAAGGGTTGATCCTGACAAAACTGTGTCAGAAGGGAAAAGTATTAAAAACTGGAGACATCAGAGTGTTTGTGGACAATGATTATTCAGTGTACACAGACAAAAGAGAAGTAAAATTTTCTCAGCAATCAGGAAATGTCAAGAGGCAGGTATAAGATGAAAACTCTTTTGAGTGACTGTTGTATGTGTTAAAGGCATTAAATTAGACAAGTACTTTTTACTTGTAAGAAATATAGGCTTTACAGTGTAACGAGAGAAGAAAGGCTAGACAGAAGCAAGTTTAAGTTAATATATTGTGATCTTGGGCTGACTGGTTGGGAAATGGAGTGTGAAAATGTACCAGTTTTATTATACATATACCTAAGATGATAATTTCCCTTGGTTTTGCAAAAGTTGCTGTCTAGATTACTGTTCTTGGCTTAAGCCATAATTTTTATAAGCAGATATGCTTGAAAGAAAGACAAAATTATGAAAACCATGAACAATATTAAATTTCTTGCATCTACAAAGACATTAGCTTGATTTTTCCATTAGCAAATGCTCTAAGTGGGAGACAAGATGTCTGCAGCTGAAGGCAGCTGGCTAGGGGAATTCTGTACATTCTGTACTGAATGAAATTTATGAAGATTCTGTCATGCATCTGTAAAGTTATTGGCTGTTTTTTCATAGCTGATTGCCTTTACTGGAGACAAACTGTCTGCATGTGCAAGCAAATAAGATTGAAAGTTCTGAGTATTCTTTGCTGAGGAAAATGCAACATGTAAAGGTACAGTGGCAAGCAGATCAGTGAAAAATAAAGTCTGAAATTATTGGAAGTGAATAAGAGATAGTAGCCTACCCAGCAGCCTTAATATTTTAATGTATTTAATACAACAGAGCACAATTTATTTTTATTTTAAGGTAGCAAGTGTACTTTTTCTTAGAGCTAAAAGTTAATTTATTCTGAAAGCATACAAGCAGTTGTTTCACATCTGAGAGGGGAACAAAGAAAAGAACAGACAGCAATCAGTGTAAGTGGGAATCCAGATTGTAACATGCACTTTAGCAAAGGTAACCTTAATTTTCGATTAGATAATGCCTGTGGTGCAGCTGTCAGTTTGGGTAAAATTGTTCCTGTCTGGAAGGTTAAACTTTATTTGTTGAAAATGTACATAATCTTGTGTGTTTGTTCTAAGCTAATAGGAAATGAGAGTGTTTTAATAATATATTTAGCTGTTTGTTTTTTTGTTTGTTTAAGGGTTTTCATTAACCTCTTAGCACAAAAAATCTGGACAAAGCCAAATTAATGGGGGAACAAAGCCTGCAAATAGGGCAATTTTAAAAATTGCTCTTATAAACTTAGAACATTGCTAGAATAAAATGGCATGTGTTAACATGCATTTTCTGAAAGATATGAAGTATGAAACTCAAACATCTGTCATTATTTAATTAATTCAATCCTCACTGATTTGCCACAAAAATCCAGAAAACTACAAATTTTATGAGGAGCAGACCAAAAATATGAGTAAAAGATCTGGACATTCTGCAAAAATCTGGATAACTGAGAGGTATGCATTAAAGCAAAACTCTTGAAAATATGGCATAGGTTCAAATGGAGACGAGAAGAAACAATTGTATAAAAGATCATCCTGCCAGACATTAACATGTGCATGTAAGACAAAAGTTGGAAATACATATTCAAAAAACTGTCATGTATAGTATGTGAGAACTACAGCTTTTCATTATAATGTCTGCTCTCTCCATATTATCTAGGAATGTAAATGGCCTTACAGATATAGACAAAAAGAAAAGAATACTGAATTATATTTAAAATGCAGAGTGCAAATAGCAATGACGCTGGAGGAACATTTGAAAAGAAATGAGCATATGAATTTGACAAAGAAAGGATTTCACATACAATGTGGTTTAAATGTTCTGGAGTTTACATATAATGTGTTTTAATTTACATTCCTGAGTTTAACATATATTTGTATTTGTACAATGCTGTTATTGATTAGTGAATTCTATTGGTATTGTATGCATGTATTATCATGTTTGTATCTTGGATTTTAACATAGTTTCTCACACAATTTTTTGAAAGTCGACACTGGTGTTCCATTGGTCGGTTTGATCACGTGTTGATTTTGTGAGTATTTAAGTGAAATAGTGGATGTACTAGCAGTTCTGAAGAAGTCTTTACCTAGACAAAAGCACTAAACTGCTATCACTTGGTATTTTTGCTGCTTGTTGATTTTAATAAATCATTTGGTGATATTTCTCGGCTGTTGGTACTGATCTTTTTGGGCACCTGGATCTCCACTCAAGTTTTTCATTTGTTTGGTTTGGTTCTTGGTTTGTCAACAATTTTTGATAACTTCAGAGCATAAAAACTTCTAACACAGTGACTTAGGCAACTGTAAGTCAAAAGTGTTTTTGCCAAATTTAGGAGCCTATGACAAGAAAAATAACCAGAGATCCTATAGAAATAGGGTCTATATTATTTCTTCGACAGCTTATGTTGTTGAATGCTCAATGATCGACACTTAACTGTCAAAGTTTCAAAATCACAAACAGTGATATAAGCAAATTCTTTCCTCAGGAAAGAATTTGCTTGGCAGTTATCGGGGATTTGCCCTTTCCCCAATGTAGAGCGATGTCAGAGTTGGTATATTTAGTTAGGGGGGTGTGGGGGGCACAGCAAAGCCCCTTCTATATTTAGGTTGAAAAGTTCATTTTTATTTCTGGGCGGCCTAGTGAATTCTTTCCCAAGGAAAGAATTCTCGTATATGGCCGTTCGCGATTTTGAAACTTCGACTCTTAGGTGTTGATCATTAAGCATTCAACATAGACCCTAGAAATATCACAGATTTTTTGAAAATTTTATAGCACATTTTTATGAAATATTTATGGAAGACTTAATTATGCCAATGTTAGCAAAAGATAAGGCTCAACAACTAATTGTTAAGATAGGAGGAGATGAGATAAAAACAGTTATCAATCTGCAGGGAAGTCTCCAAGAATACATTATTTTCCTGTGTAAGTTATGATGGAAGAAAGTGATAAAGATCTAAAAGATTTTGTTTTATAGCACTTTAAAATGAGAAGCACCAGCATCTTGAAAGAAAGTTATGGTGGCAGTATTGCCCAAAGAGGGTAAAGACTCATCAGACTCAGATTCATACAGATGTATTTCAATTTTAAACCATGATTATAAAGTGTTTATGCTCTACTAGCTAAAGAATTGTAAAAGGTTGCCAAATTTGACAGATACAGATCAGTGAGGTTTTGTGGAGGGGAGGCAAACATTTAACACTGATGCAACAATAATGATCAAGAGGGAAGCAGAATGTAAGAAAATATTGCTATTTTTGTGAGTTTTGATGCAGAGAAATCATTTCACAGCGTAACTGTGATTTTATGAATAGGGCAATGGAACCATTTGTATTCTATGATACAATAAATAACATTAATTAGGAGGAAATATAAAAGCTCAGAGGTAAGAATTTAAGTGGGAGGGTTACACTCCAATAAGTTGTATTTGAGCAGAGGAACCAGGTAGAGGTGTGCACTTTCCCATTCTTATTTGTTTTGCATTTAGAACTATTGGTAAAGAAAATAAGGGAATCAAAAATTCAAGGATATAATCAGTATGGTAATTAACAAAACTTGACTTTATTTGCAGATTATATTATTTTGTGCTATTTTATACTTGATGAATCCAGAAAAAGACATATTGGTATTGTAGAAAATTATGAGACAGTTTTAAGTCTTTTTGGGATATAAAATTAATGAAAATAAAACAAAGTCTATAGGTCTTCAGTAATACACATATTTACGGAGACATGAAAAGATGATTAAAAAGGCTTCTGTTATGGAAGCTAAGGATATGGGTTAATTGAATAAGCAAAGATCGATCTTGTAATATCAATAGCTAAAACTGTCGAACGGCCGATTCAACCAAGAAAAACACTTCCCTTGGCTGAATCAAAAAAAAAACTTTACATCCAAAATCAAGTGGGGGGATTTTGCCCCCCACACCCCCTACCTTAATATACCAACTCCGAGATCACTCCAAATTGGAGAAACAGGTATACTCCACAGAATGGCCAAAGGAAGTGTTTCCCTGGGTTAAATCAGCCATTTGACAATTGACCGTTTCGATATTACAAGTTCAAGCTTTACTTATTCGATTAAGTAAAGCTTCGATCTTGTAATATAGAACCAGGAAGACACTAAACACAAGGTAATAAAAAAACTGGAAGTTCTTGTTTATGGATAGAGATAATTAGACGCATGCAGTAAAAATGTTTTAGTCCCTTTAGTTTTCTATGCAGGTCAGGCATATTCTTATCAACAAGAAGAACAGTTGTGGACAACAATAAGGAGTTGAAGGAATTTATCTGGGAGGAGGAGGGCAAGAGTTAAATGGGATATGCTGATGCTCTCAATACAGCAAGGTGGTTTAGGATTACTTGATTTGCAGGGATATTTTAGAGATACACAGTTAAGGCTCATATACATAACACGAGCAGAAGGGATTGTAATTCAAAGCAGAAAGGGATGATTATGAAATGGGGGGAGTTCAAGAAATAAGGAGAGAGTGAGATTTTGCATAAATGTCCTTAAGGAATATAATTACAACCATATTATATTTGTAAAGTTGCAGAAATTATTCTAAGGACTAAGCCAACAAGGGGAAAGGAGATTTTGTCAAATTTACTCTGTCTGGACACAGTTTCTATATTGTGCTGGACTGAATTAATTCTGCCAGGCAACTCTGAGAATATATTGTTATTCCTGAGTACAAATTCCTTCAATTGTTGTTTCTGAGACATTAATAATGTTTTCACTATTTTGACTTTAGGACATGCCATGCTGTGGGACCCTTAATGTCCTTTGCAAATATACTTCAGTTTCTCTCCCAGGTTTCAGAAAATGTATGTGGTATTACAGTTCTGCCTGCCTTTTTTCTCCAGGTTGTCTTACATTATTCTGACTTATTTTTTACAATTTCCAAAGGTCCTTGCCACTTTGCAAGGGATTTACTTTCAGCAGTGTTAAGAACCAAATACCTTCGATAACCACATCGCCACAACAGTCAGGAAATCCTTCTATGTGGCACACCTCATCACTAAGGACTTTTCATCCAGAAAAAAGGAGGTCATTGTCCCACTGTACTCATCCCTCATTAGACTCATTATAGAATACAATGCCCCGTTTGGTATGTACCTCTCAAGACATCTGCAACAACTGGAAAGGCCACAGAAATACCTCACTAAAAGAATCACAGGCCTAAAGCAGATGCCCTACGCTGACCGCCTTAAAAACTCCAGCTATACTCTGTCGCATATCGTCTACTCAGAGGCAATCTCTGCTTAACATACAAGGCCATGTCAAACCCAGAGCTGTTGGACATGCTACACTTAAAGAAATCCCAATCCCTCAGAGCCACACACTCCAGGGATCTAAACTTTGTCATCACAATAAACAAAACATGCTGGAGGGATAGGTTCCTGACCCAGAGACTCCCCAGACTCTGGAATAGATTGCCCATACATGTCAAGCAGAGTGCCTCTTTGGTCCTCTTCAAAAGAAACCTTGACGATTGGATGGGAGAAAGGAAATTCACCCCGGGGATCATGTCAGTCGCCCTGCTAGACAGGGGTCCAGGGAAGTAAATAGTGTGGGAAGAAATAGCCAGGGAATTGCTATGGCTAGGCTTGTATAGGCCCTAGGGCTGATAGTCTAGTACCAACCAATGAACCTATGAACATTCAGGTTTGTAAAATGCTCTCTCAAACTTTTAAAGGTGGTGAGGTTTCCTTGCTCCCATGTTTTTTATATATATAGCATACGTTAGGGATGTCTGCCATTCAACATTTCAAGCAATGTGAATCCAGTTGAGGTTTGGAGCTCTTCTCTTAAAGCAAAGAATAGTTATGGAAGACGTTAGTCCCAGATTCCCCTATCCACAGCTATAGCCTTCAGTAACATAGATCTTAAAGTTGTATTAAATAGTTCAACTAGCTTACCTGCTTGAGGTTGGTATACAGATGTGCTTAGCTGTTTCACTTTATCAAGCTGACAGAGTTCACGTATCACTCTGAATATGTATGGTGTGCATTAGTCAGTAAGAATTTTTCAAGGGATTCCTACCTTAGAAAAAGCAGCTCTAGCTCTTTTGCTATGGCCTCTGCATTGACTATTTACACTGGTACTGTCTCAGAATTTGTCTTCTATGATTCATAATTACTAGGATATAGTGATGGCCCTTACTTTATTTTACTAGAGGACTCACAGTGTCCATTGTTATGCATTCAAACAGAACATCCGCAATGGGTAACGGTATCAAAGGTTTCTTAAACTTTGGAGTGTGTGACATTGTTTGACATTCTGGCCAAGCTTAATGAAAGTTCTCTGTGTTCTTTATAACAACAGGTCAGTATAATGTAACTGATTAAATTCTAGCTTTTGACTTATCCATGCCTAAATGACCACCCAAAACATGGCTACGTACTCATCCCATTACAAATATTTTAAAAGGCCTTGAAACTAGTAACTTATTCAGTTTTTCATCTTAAGTTAGAATGCAGGGAAGCTCAAAATATGAGTACGAACTGTGGGCACTTTGTTCCTTGATGCCCTGACTACTCTTTCTACATTATTCCTGGATCTGCTTAGTGTATTGGCTTCCATTGATCTTTTTTTTTAAATTAACATGGCTTATCTGTACATCAGCCGAATCAGCATGCTGATGTGAAGCAGATACCATGGCATCTTCTATATATGTCTACGTGGCATTTTATATATATATATATATATATATATATATATATATATATATATATTTACCTACCTATAGGAACAAGCCTTTCCCCTTTACTAAATACATCCTGTAAAAAAAGGAAATTCACAAGTATTTTTCTTTCACTAGGGATAATGTTAGGTTTTTCCTTCAGTGTTTTATTTATTTTCTTCAGCCTTAGAATCATGCTTCTGTTTCCATTGGGCTCTCTGCTTTAGTGTAACAAGAAGATACATTGGATTCTGTTCAGGTTCACCTTTTTCCCCTGTAAAATTATTCACTTAGTTTTGTCTCCATCTCTACACCTACCCTTCAGCATATTTTAACTATGAGTTCTTGTCTGTCAGCCTTCACACTACCTACTTTTATTAGTTTAAGAGCTGAAGCCTTTTGGCAAAAGTCACCTTCCCTCATAATCTGTACACTGACTTTCCTTATTGCCTTACCTACTGCAGTCTCTTGGTAGGACAGCATCATAATTATCTAGCATTCTACCAGAACCAAATTTAGTTCCTTCTGTGTCATCTTATTCGACACCCCCTTTATTCACTGTGGCTATGTATTTATGGCAGCATATATGGTTGAAACTTTCTTCCCATAATTTCAATATTTCTATAAAATGAATAAGGTCTTTACCAGTTATTTCTTTGTACTAAATTAGGCAGTGGGTTACCAGGGTGTAACATGTCACTAATTAAGTCCATAGTTCTACGTGTGTTCCCTGTTGCCTCCATCTACACATCACTTCCATTTCCTGCTTACTAGATGTTTCACATTTGAAAACGTATTCTGCTTAAACTTATTTAATCACACCTCATGTCCAACAATACCCACATTTCTTTCTGTCTCTATCAAAGTGTAACATTTGACATGCATACCAATGGGATAATAGTAAAAAAAGATTCTATACTTCTAGAATGTAAAAAATCAGCAGTGTGACATTCCACAGGTTCACATTCCATAGACATACATTTAGGTACAATTTAATGAATAGCAACAATGTGCAATATTTGGCTATATGCTATTTCTCACCACAGTTAAAACAAATTTATTTATTTAACATTTGTTGACCGGGAATGTCTGACTAGGTTCCACAGAGCCTGTTTTCAGCGGAGGCCCGGGGAGAAATGCTCCAGATGCATGTCTTTGGAATGTGGGAGGAAACCGGAGTACCCGGAGGAAACCCACGCGAACACAGGGAGAACATGCAAACTCCACACAGAAGGCACCCCAGCCGAGAATCGAACCGGAGAACCTCTTGCTGTGAGGCGACAACGTTAACCGCTGCACCACTGTGCCGCCCAAATCAACTTAGATGGTATTTTTTATTATTTACAGGTAGAAAGGCATACTTAGCTAATGACTTATTTGCCAGTCTGATTTGGTGCTTGCAATTTCTGTTAGTAAGATTTAGGTTCATGGTGGAATACCCACTTTCTTAAGTCACTAATGTGTGCCAATGTGTCATGAAATGTATTTAAACTTGTTATTTATAGCCACAGTTTTAAAATAAGCATTGTCAGCCATTTGTGATTTACCATTCTGTCCATACCGAATGTCCAGTTATGAAACTTAACAGACTGTGTCCAGCCCTTTCGAGAATTTCTGTTTTAAGCTCCTGGTAGTTGTGGGCATCAGCATCTCTTACATCCATATATGCCTTCATTAAGTCTCAGCAAGTGCCCTGAAAAGTGTGATGATAGAATTCTGGCCCACTCAGCTTGGGACCAGATAGGCCTCCACATTATTGTCTTCTTTGCTTATTTTCTTTAGATGACCAATGACATTTGAGACCCACAATGTGGTGAACTTGTGGTTAACTGTGTGCATTTTTGCATAGGCAAAGCAGATGTTGGTCAGTGGCTACATATTTCTCCAAGAGGGCTGTGGCTGAGCTCTCCAAAGCCTTATTAGTGCCCACTAAAGCTTCTATATGTTTTTCCAGATTGCTTCAGATTCACAGGAAGATAGATAACCAGAAAAGAATTAATGTATTCATCAGGTAACCCATCATACTCCCATGAGGATCCTTTCCAGAACAAATCCCTGTGTGGTCACAGGGTTTCCACAGACCCTCAGGTAATCCCTATTACTGCCATGAGAATTTTTTTTAACTAGAGTGTATCATCATTCAGGCAAAAAGACATAACAGACCCTCAGTTACAGAAAGCTTTTGCAGTTCTACAGAACAGATTTGTGCCACTTTAAAAGATGACATTTACTTCTAAAGGCTGTTAAGTAGACAGTTAATAATTGTCTCCTCAAGAAGAGATTACATTTTTGGGTATGGGAAAAAAAAGAACAGAACACTTCCCATGTAGATTCACATAAGTTTGCTTAAAGACTTTTTTTTTTTTTTTTTTTTTGCTGGCAGGGGAAAAAAAACTATGGTAGAACACTTTCCAGGTAGCTTCACAAGATAACAATTTTCAAAAACTATTTTCTGCCTTCTGCAACTCATCAATGTGGTATCTTTCTAATATGTTTATAAACAAAGCAGTCTTTTTAGCTTTACATATTTGAAAATGTAGGTTTACTTAAAGGGATAAATAAAATAAAGCTTTCTTACAGCAAATAAGGGTGAATCAGAAAATGAAATTCCAGTCCATTTAGTGTTCACCACTTTACAAAGTTCATTTCAGAACGATAGTACTTCCTTTGTGCAGAGCTGTTCCAAAGCCCAATTCAGTACTCAGTTCAAACAATTTAAACAGTATTTAAACAGTGTAGCTTTTTGCCTCAAAGAATTCTTTTATACCCAACAGACAGGGTAACACTATCAGATGTTTGATATAGTACAACATATCTGTTCCTCGTTCATCTCTCAGCATAGGGTAAACTAGAATCTCCCTCCTAACAAGGTAGTGGGTGTGAAATACCTCTTACTTAAGCTGTTTCTCATTATGTTCCTGATTTACTCCTGTCTGCCTGCCTGTCTTACTCTAAAAGGCATAAAGATTTGTAAACTCAGCAGCTACGACTAGGCAACACACATACAAACACATGCCTCATGTTGTAGACCAGCACTTGTCTTCATCAGGCCAAAGGCACTGCTTATTAAAGTTACAGACAGAAAAGAAAACATAAGGTCTGTGAACCCTAATGTTTACTGCATCAGTGACAACCCCTGAAAAATACTAATTGTTGATAAATTGTTTTTGGATATATACCAGTTGCAGAATTATGGGTAATACCATATAAACTATTAAATATATGCTCTGCTGGTCATTAAAATGCCAGTGGCAGCTCTGTATACCCTGCACTGCACAGAAGGCCCTAACTTTTTGTTCTTGTACAGTTGCCTGTTGTAAAATATATAACAAGTCATTCTGACACAGTTCCATGTTCAGCCTCTGTCAGTTGTTCTCTCCAACATTACCCTGCGGACTAAGTGTTGGAAAGTGCAGTTTTTTTGTTTTTTCTTTATTTTTCTCTTTTTTAATGTGGACATATTCAGTTGTTAATGCTCTGCTCTTTGCAACTCTAGGTTTCAAAGTGTATATGTTTGAATCTGTACATTAGGAAGCCAGATAACAGCCCTTGTTGTTTATATTACAGTAACTCAGGGAACCACACATACAGAGTAAGTTAGCCAAAATGCAGACACCCCACCCTTGAGACCAACATTTATGACAAATACAAAAGAACTAGACATATGGAAATACTGTAAAATTACGCTGGTTAACTAGCTACTTTTTGTAATAACAGTTCGCTCTGTTGAGCACTTAAACCATTTTAACAACTGACTTGTACATTTATTACAGTAAAAAGCACTGTGGTAGGGGAGATACCAACCCCTTACATTAGTTATAGCATACAAGTCACTACAGCAGAGCAGAAAACAGAGAGCTTTTTCACATTAATAACTTCTTCTCTATTGCCTACTTTGAGCACAAGTGGTTGTGGAGTCAGTTAGGGATACCTTGAGAACACAGCAACTGGTGAAAAATGTATTGACATTATATCACATAATGCCAACTGCATTAACTCAAACAGCACTTACAATTATGATGGGATAAGATATATTAACAAAATTAAAGTACAGCTGAAAAGTTATTTAAAATGAATGATGACGGTCTTATCTTACTGATACTGCCGACTGCAGCTTCTGTTTTGGTGCCTAGTCTAATTAGTACACTGCTTCAGCACTTTGTAAAAAACAGTCTGGTTAGTGCAAATAAACTTTGCTGACCATAACTGTTTTAGCAGTATATCATGCGCAGTGCTAATAATATAACTTGTCTATATAACAAACTGAACAGTACAATACTGTACAGTTTACAGCCGTAATGTCTTCAGATTTGCTCTTCGTACAGCATGAAAGATGTTCTCCATTAAGCAGATCTAACAAAAAAAATCAGATTAGATCTCACATATATATATATATATATATATATATATATATATACTTATGAAAGCAGTCTTTTGGGAACTCTCAAAGTCATTACTTCGGTATTTTCTGATGTCATACAGTCTGTTTATTAAACTTCTAGGGAGTCTTTCCTGTTTGAGAATGTTTCTGTATGAAAACAGTATTTTGATACTCTGAATTTGATGTCATGCAATCTGTTAAGCTCCTTTGTGTTCTGTTTCAAGGTGAATTATGTAACAGTCT
This sequence comes from Protopterus annectens, assembly GCF_019279795.1. Taxonomy (NCBI): domain Eukaryota; kingdom Metazoa; phylum Chordata; order Ceratodontiformes; family Protopteridae; genus Protopterus; species Protopterus annectens. The sequence continues at coordinate 535,680,266 of NC_056725.1, read as the reverse complement.
AGGAAGTCTGTTGATTATTGCACCTGGGTCCTTATCTGTTTCCCTTGAAGCTTGCATTAAACACTGAACATTCAGCTAAATGTCTTTTCTAAGGAGTTATCGTTATCAGCATTTTTATCAAGCTGTACCAGAACCTGAACATTCATGTTACGTTACAGATGAATGTCTTTTGTTTTATTGTTAACCCTTTAATATATGTATGCTAGAAAACAGAAATGTATGCATCTGACTATATTATTCCTACATATATTATAGCAACAGAAGTGTATATACAATATAGCAAACAGAAATACATGCATTTATAAATCTCTGAATGTATATCTAACAGTTCCCCTCTGTTTTGTTTGAAAACACTGATATGCATTCTTTGGTATATTGTCAAGACAATGGTAACAACCATTACTATTAGAATTGGATGGATTATTCATTTTAACAACTTTTTTTTCTTTTGAGGACCATTTTGTGAAAATGTCCCACCAGTTATGAATGCATCTTGCAATTGCTGAATATAGCTCTATACAGTGATTTAAGTGAAATATTGACAATGCTTGTGGATATTATTGCAAGGGCATTGCAGTCTTGTGTTTTGGAATAAACACACGTCATAAATGTCAAGCTTTGACTTGTTACTATACATACAAATGAACGAAAAAAGGAAAGGCACTCAAAGTAACCAAAACACTGCAGAAAGTGCCAAAAGTGTGTGAAGAAATGAACGAGGATGTATTCCAAAATAGATTTATTCCAAAAAATGCAATGTCTCCACACAAAACACTCAGTACTTTTGTCAAAAGCATAAACAATGTGTTTATGCTTTTGTGCAAGTACTGAGTGTTTTGTGTGGAGACATTGCATTTTTTGGAATAAATCTATTTTGGAATACATCCTCATTCTTTTCTTCACACACTTTTGGCACTTTCTACAGTGTATACATACAAATGAACTGAGGAGCAATTTCTGTGAACAGTTTAAAATGTGAATGCTAAATTGTCTATTTACACAGATAGAAAACATGGTTTATACACTGAAGAATGCTGTTTACATATTAAACCATTTATTGTACAACATACACTTGCTTGTACAGAATGTTTTTGTATGTGTACATACATGGATTGTAATGTACACTCAGTCTAGTTTACAAACTTAGTATTAAACTGAAGCCTGCTAATTAAACATTACTGAAACATTAAAATGTATTTCTGGTATTTTTGTCTCACTACCGTACATTTTGATGGTACCCTAATCACTTAATGACAATAAAAAGGCATGCTTGTCTTTTAATAATTACTGAATCATTAATACAGACCAATATGTTTTTTTCTTGTACCTATATTTTAATCTCTTCTGTAGTACTGTTTACATAGTCAGTGTAGAATTGAAAAGTGCCCTTCTCCATCTAATATGCAGCATTTTATTGTAGTATTGTTCATTTGCTTTATGCTGTAAGAATTGAAGACATCCACCACTACTAGTAGGTATTTGTACCCCCCCCCCTTTCTTGTTGGCAAGGGACCTGCATAATTTATTTGAACTGCATACTATTGCCCATTTGCTGGATGTATTTGGTATAACTGAGGTTTAATGACATGTATGCACAATTGTGACATTTTATTACAATTACCAAATAGTATCTCTGCAGATGTTTGTGCTTTTTGCTTAGTGCTGCACATGAATACTTAATTATGTTTTAGTAACAATAATGTTTTAGAAAAACATAAGTCAACCTGGCCTGGCAACCAGTCTTGTTTCTTTGACCTTATAAATTTAAGTACCAGTAATATTTTCTCTCTCCAACATTCCTTGTAACTACTCATCCCAGCCTGGGAAGATCCGAGCTCACATAAAACAAAATCTCTTACTTTTTTTCCTTTTTCCTCATTTCAGACTCTGTAGACCACAGTGCATTCCTTATCCCCTTCAGCACTTTCTTTACCTTCAGTCATTTGTTAATACACTTGCAACGTGATATTAGAATAAAGTTGTAAAATAGTTAGAATTATAATAAATATTTGTAATTTGCCTAAATATGCATACATTTTAAACTTGGGTTTTATTTGTAGTATTATATACAACCTTATATTTGAATTTGCTGGAGTCTTCGCTATTTCTGATGCTATTATACAATTACAAAATATTGTAAGAAACAACTAACACATGCTTAAAACAGATGTATTTACATTATTTACATTTGCTGTTGTCTGCCTTTTGCTCTTGTGCATTTTAAACAGATGCACTTCAGATGAAAAGGAAACACATGCATGTCAGTCTTGTGACCTACTTTTAACTACTCTCATTTGATTTCTATGCACTAGAACTGTTCTGTTATTTGAAATGGTGATTTTGAAATTATTTAACAGTTTAGCTATGAGAGGTTGCCCCTGCATGTATGCTATGAGAACATTACTGTTTAACTGAGAAGTGTCTTGCTTTAACTGAACGAAAGTTTTAAAACATTTGGGAATAATAATTTAGAAACATTTGAGTAATACTTTGCTGTGTACATTAACCATTTCCTAAACGTAGAGTAGAATGCCATAAATTATTTTTTATTAGTGTAGCTAATTGCTGTTGCTTTAACTCTTTACTAACCAGATTCTTTTTGCCTTCTGATTCTGCGTGGGCTGTCTGATATTTCTCAGTATTCTGTTCTGCGGACTCTAAAGCTCTTAAGCACTTCTGAAAAAGTGTTTGCATATGTTGTCTAAACTTTATGAACTCACTCTGTCTCTTAGAAGTTTATTAAATCTTTCTGTCAGTTCACCACGAACCTCATTTCTGTCCTTATCTGTGTTGTACTGTGCAGTGGTTTTATGCCACTTTTGTCTATCAAGATGTACAGAAGATTCTGTCAGTAACTGATTTGACTGCTATTGTAATTCTGAAATTAACATTTTGAATGTGGTAACAGGACATAATGCAAATGTATGACCCTTATCTGGTTGTTTACCATTACTTTTATGACATTGCACACAGAAAGCAGTTTCATATGACTGGCACAATAAAAATTTACTGTCATACCAATTATGTTTCTGTTTAAGATACCAGTCAAAAGTAATCCATTTACATAATTCCTGACTGTCAACTTGCCCTAATAAGGTTTTACATTTGCTAATATGCTGTTTATACAACTTCTGTAGTCTATCTAAAACTGACACAATAATAGTAATACTGTATTTACTACCTTTTTTGCTAGCCTGATATATGGCATTCATGCAGTTATGTAGTCACAAAAATTTGCTTACCAGTCCACAGAGACAGTTAACAATACTTACTGTAGATGGCTTGAAAACTTCTGTAGTTACTTGAAAAGTTGGTAAAACGAAGTTGGCAGTTGCAGATTCGAATCTGAATTTTTATCACCCTGGAGAATTTATGACACTGTTTACTTCTTGCATGGCAATCCTACTCTGGATTCAGACATCTAAGGAACTGTACTACTGCAAACTATGGAAACTGAAGTGATCCTATTCTGGACTTAATCATGTACATACATGTTAGTTACTGTGCTTTTGCTGAAGTGACCTACAAAGCAAAGGCACCACTCGCCCTGTGTTTGGATACAGGCAAGGCTCGTCACTGAAAAGTTATTTAAAATAAAAAATAAATGATTACAGTCTTATCTTACTTACTGATACTGCCGACTGTAGCTTCTGTGTTGGTGCCTAGTCTAATTAGCGCATTGCTTCAGTACCTTGTAAAAAACAAAAAGTCTGGTTAGTGCAGATAAACTTTGCAGACCATAACCTTTTTAGCAGTATATCATGTGCAGTGCTAATAATATAACTTGTCTATATAACAGATGAAACGTAAAATACTGTGCAGTTTACAGCTTCAATGTCTTCAGATTTGCTCTTCGTACAGCATAAAAGATGTTCTTCATTAAGCAGATCTAACAAAAAATCAGATCAGATCTCACATATATACATTCTTATGAAAGCAGTCTTTGGGGAACTCTCAAAGTCATTACTTCGGTATTTTCTGATGTCCTACAGTCTGATTATTAAACTTTTAGGCAGCCTTTCCTGTTTGAGAATGTTTTTGTATGGAAACAGTCTTTCGATACCCCCCACACGATGTCATGAGTCTGTTAATAAGCTCCTTTGTGTTCTGTTTCAAGGTGAATTATGTAACAGTCTAGGAAGTCTGTTGATTATTGCACCTGGGTCCTTATCTGTTTCCCTTGAAGCTTGCATTAAATACTGAACATTCAGCTAAATGTCTTTTCTAAGGAGTTATCGTTATCAACATTTTTCTCAAGCTGTACCAGAACCTGTACATTCATGGTACATTACAGATGAATGCCTTTTATTTTATTCTTAACCCTTTAATATATGTATGCTAGCAAACAGAAATGTATGCATCTGACTATATTATTCCTACATATATTATAGCAACAGAAGTATATATGCATCTAACTAGCAAACAAAAGTAAATGCATTTATAAATCTCCAAAATTATATCTAACAGCAGCCTCACAAGGTACTTGGGATGAAGTACTGGAAATAATGATACATGCAGTGAGCTAAGCAATTCAATTATACATGAGCAAGAAAGCCCAGGCATGCATAACTGTCACAAAGAGTTCAGCTAATTACATACCCCCAAACACCACACGTGTATATCAGGCTGTATCATTTACTTTTATAGTTTATGGTATCAAGCCTGACCGTTATCTACCCACCATCTGCTTAGCAAACTGTTGCATTCAGCTCAAGTGCTTTTTTATGATTTGCCACTTAGCTGGAGCAATTTCAATACAAAAAAAAAAATTAAATATTATTTCTTGCTTCAATGTAGTCAAGATGCCACCTTCAGAAACAATGTTTCCACTGCCACAGGCACACTGAACACAGCAGCAGCAGCATTTTTCTAAGCTTTGCAACAGTAGCAGCAACTGTCCTTATGGTATTAAACTTAAGACAAGACATGATCAGTGGCAGATTATAATATGGGTGGTTTATATACCTTCTTGGGTGCAAGAGTAGGATGCTGAAGCTCTGGCAGCTTTGAAAAGTGGTGCTATAGAACATTTTCCTATTTTATTGCATTTTTAAATAAACACCACCCCTAGGAGTCAAAGTAATGTTCACCAAGCATGCTAATTGTTCAGTATAGGTTGGTTAATTAGCTCTATGGTGAGAAAATGAAAATCAGAGACCAGTATGGCCACAATAAGAAAGACCTCATTATCAGCTTATTCCCATGTCTATGAATCAAACATTAGCACTGCTGCACCTGACTATGCCTGTGTTCTCTCTAGCAGTGCATTTCATAAGCAAAGGCTCCTGCAAGACGCACACAAATAGACTCTCAGACTTCTACCCATCACATACACATCTACTCGTCCACAAACAAACCCCCTACACACTGTCACATTCACTGAAACATTGAGATACACACACACACATATATATATATATATATATATATATATATATGCAAATCTAACATTCAGACAAACATATCCAGACTCTTGATTCCTTACTTAACTCCCTAATGCAGCTACCCAGGCAGACACACGTACATACATTCATCTGCCTGATTTGTGCTCCTGTAGACATGCATACATATTTCCACAAATGTACACTAACAACCCCCTCCCCTTCCTCTTTTTTGTTGAAATTACCTGCAACGTGAGTACACTAACAAGGCTGAATGGAGGACCCCCCCCCCCATGTTTTTACAATAGTCACTTTTTCTTCCTGGAGTCAAATTTTACTCAGGGCTGACCAAATCAGGAGCTGCAGACATTTCCAGGGAAGAGCACATGGCTAATTAGTACCAGCTGCCTCATTAACATATTGTTTCATCTGAGACCCTCCCATAAGGAGTAAACCTCAGCAGTACAGCAGTCTCTGAACTGGCAAGGCTTACAGCAATGTGGAAATCTTCTCAAATAAAGCTTTTGCATTGTGCTATGCCCTTCTGAATCCAGGGTGCATTTTACTTCAAAAAAGGAAATAAAATAGGTAAATGGCCACAGAGCCCCTGTGGAAAGCAGTCAAAGCTCTGGTGCCCTGTGGGGAGGTTGTGCACTTAACCAATTGGCCTTCCTGCTCCATGCTAGAGTAGAATGTCTGTGAATATTAAATAGTAATGGGATGGTTGTGGTGGCTAGAAGAGCAGCAGCCATGATAGCATGACCATGAGGTATGTTATTTTTTTTAATCTGGTCAGGAAACCATATAGCGGTAATGTACAGCTGGGCAGGGCAAAACCTTTTAACTACATTATTGATGTGCAGCAAACATTACATGATATATGACTAATGAGATATAAGAAGGTATATTCTGTAGACAAAATATTTAAAGTAATTACTCTCAAATAGCTGCATGTTTCATCATGGAGGAGTTCGCCACAGGTTTAAAAAATTAAACAGAACTAAAACACTGTCCTTCATAGTAAGAGAAGCTGTGTGCATAGACTAAGGATTAGCCATATGGCCCATGACTAATCAAAGCTTAGCAGTCAAAACTTACTTATAATTGCTATTTTACAGTGACTGTTGAAGGAAATCATTAAGCAAATGCTATTCCGGTATTGTTACACCTATCCTTGTGCTCCCAGTTGCAAAACCAAATAATGTTCCATGCAGTTTTGCAATACTCATGTATTTTAAATGCAAGATTTGCAGTTCAATAATTTTAGTCCTTCTCTTTTTGTTAGCACAACGTGCTCCCATTTTCAGTGACATGACCATGTGTAAACTAGCATAAGGCAACCATACCCATACTGAAGTGGACACAGAAGTACTTTGCTGTGGGGTCTGGCTGGTGAGCAGCTGTAAGTGTAAAACAGTTGAAATACATTGTGTTGGTAATTTATTTTGTTTTATTTAATTATAGATGGGCATCTGAGATGTGCAAGGACAAGAAAGTAGAGATAATTAATGGGTGTGAGAGGTGTCCATAGATGAAAATAACTGCTTTCATTTGGTTATTTTTCTGACTTTGCAGGACTAATGCTATTTTTGTAAAACGGTCAATATAATTTACCATTGCTACTGTTTGTTTGAAGCAAAGTTGAAAGATATTTATTGAGACCATTATTTTTGTTATAAATATTTCAGATACACACAGTTAGCAAAGTAACTATAACTGCTAGATGGAGGTGGGAGCTGTCTATGGATGAAAGTACCTTACCTTCTTGTCTACTCATTTTAAACAATTATTAAGCTGGGTTTGCAGGACTAGTGTGCAGTCGTGTGAAGATAAGTTACAATACTTTACTGTGGCAACACTGGTAACTATGTGATTGTATGAAATAAACTTGAAATGCATTTCTGTAACCATTACTTTTTACCACAACCAAAAATTTGAGGTGTACCCCACGAGCAAAGTGGCTTTAAGTGATGGGTGGATATGGGGGTGACTGTGAGTAACACACACTCATCAACTGCTCATGTGGCAATTATTTTTATCACAACCTGTCATCTGGGTGAGATGTACTTAGTTGATATAGTGTCTATAGCCATCAGGTGGGTTGGGATCTGTCTTTGAATAAAAGTAACTTACCATGTTATCTTCTATTCACTTGAATCATTCTTTAATCTGTCTTTGCATGACAGATGTGGATTTGTGTGAAGTAAATGACATAATTTACTGTAGCAATTGTGTGAAACAGACTCAAAATATATTACTGTGGCCATTATTTTTATCATACTAAATTGTTTGAGGTGTACCTAATTAACAAAGGGGCTATAACTGCTAGATGAGAGCAGAGGCTCCTTTTAAATGAAAGAAACTTTCCCCCTTATCATCTGCTTATTTTAAACAGTCATGAATTTGTCTTTATAGGGATAGAGTGCATTTATATGAAGGAAAAACTTTGCTGTGGCTCACATTTGTGTGAAACAAAATAGACTACAGTGGCCATTAATATATTTTTCCAAATCAGACATTTGAGGTGTATAGAGTTAACAATTTGGCTAAAACTGATGGGTATAGTGGGTTGTCTATGGAAGAAATTGATTGACTCTGCTGTTATGATAATGTTAGACATTCATTAGTCTGATTTTTTAGGTCCAGTGGGCATTTATGTAAAGCAATTTGAAATGCTTTACTGTGGCTATTTTCATGATGTTATCAGGTGTATGTGTGTGTGTGTGTGTGTGTGTGTATATATATATATATATATATATATATATATATATATATATATATAATCAAGAGGAAGCTTACATAGAAACATATGTAGATATGTATTACATAATTTTTATATATGTAAATATCTTTTTTGCACACATCTGTATACCAATATATAGGGAGTGCATATTACTGCAATACCTGCAGCATATAACAGGCACTGGCAGAGGCTGAAACAGTCATGGCCTACACTACCATGTAGATACAAAACTAATGGAGAGTCACTTACTTAATATGCACAGTTGTAGGACATTGAGCTTATATCATTTAACTGAATAACACACCTGTATTATGCTTGCCTGACAAAAAATATATACAAGCAAATTATACCCGGCCTGCTATCACAATTCAGTAATAATGTATGACATCAATTCACTCTGCCATATCACTATCAGATGGGAAAACCCTCACAAACCCTAATTGTGACTGGAACCCACACTTTTGATGTTAAACACCACCATGGACTACATACACACTTAACGAGACAAGTACATTCAATCAGTAGAAGTCTCTGTTTGCACACATTTGTTAATGCTCAAGTTGTTAGTCTGAAAACAAATATAAATGATAAACACATCACATATACGAAGACTAACTATACATATAAAACATCTTTATATATATATATATATATATATATATATATATATATATATATATATATGAATAGTTGTAAATATGTACATATTTTATGTGATATATTTCTAATCTTAAATATATTTCTGTACATACATATAAAGATATGTACACAGATATTTGCTAATACTCTCACCATATAATGGATCCATGTGGAATGCTGAATCATCTGTAGCCTATACATAAGTGGCAGATACTATGTAGGTGGCAATGGAAATCAGCCCAAAGTCAGCCTTACCTGACTTACACAATTTCCCTCACTGACCTCATATTCTCATACATTTTATGTATACTGCAGCAATATTGTACACCCGTCATCCAAAAGAGATACACATATATTATTTTGACTACTAGCACATCTCAATAACAAAAAAGCAGCATCAGTAAATCTGCCTTATAATTATCATGAAAAGTTTTATCAACATGTTTTCTGGATTTTAAACCCAGTGTTAATATTTAACAGCACCCAAGCCCAGAGACCTACCTGTTGAACCAAATCAGTCCATAACATTTACAGCTTTCATCATTCAGAATTGCTCATTCTACTCATCATGTTGTGATTACTGAGACTAAATGGCATGAGTGATAAAGAGGTGAGGTGGCAGATTAGATTAAATGCTGGAGTGCCACCAGGACTTAATGAAGTGATCCCCACAAAACCTTTGGTAAGAGTTTAGATAACAATTATGGCAAAACCAAGGATTAATATGATACTTTATAATTACATCAGTACACACATAATAAAACACACATTGAAATAGGATACAATAGAAGGTGGTGTCATCACTATCATTCATTATTTATTATTTTTCATCATTGGTATTTATTACATTTGGTTATAAGAATGGTTCGTTTTATGGCTTTCCACCAGTTCATTAGTTTGTATAAATAATATATATAAGACATTGTCAATTAGTATATGTATCTTTAGTGCATATATTAGGACAATAATGTTTACAGTTTCTATCAAGTTATGGTATTTTCATATGGATAAAATATGACCATTTACATATGATATGGATATGGTTATAACATATATGTAGCTTTTTAACTTTATGGTAATTTATTTTAGCTAAAATATGATGTGTATAGCAAAGAATTCTTAATTAGCGTTTTTAATTATTATTATTTTTTAATTGAATCATTGATGAATTAATTGGGGTTTTAGGCGGGAAAGTTTTGTATTTAATGAATGTGAGGGCATTGTAATGTTGTTCTGATGAAGTCCATATGTTTTTGGATGAAAGCGCTCAACAACTGCTGGTTATTTGTGCAATAAAATACGTGAGCTGTGTTTGGATCCTTGCCTGGATTTTTTCTTTGCTGGTTTCCAGTTGGTTTCGTTTCATTTTGCTGAAATCCAGGAATTATTTAATAATAAGTTGTCAATCATGGATTCTATACATGAGCTCTCAGGGTACGGAAATTCTATTACTAGAGAAGAGGTGGACAAAATCCATTCAGAACTTGCTATTGTCAAAGGCGAACTTTCACGCTTGATAGAGTTATTAACACCGCCTACTACCTCTTTAAATGCTAAAACCATACCTAACGTAAATAACGCTCATACTTCATCTCGTTCCTCTATGGGTAATGGCAGTGACAAAGACATCCCGAATGGGCAGAGGAGACTATCCTTACCGCTCTCGTTAGACTGCACGCCGAGGAAAGGTGAATCCCAACAACCGAGAAAACTGGAGAGTGTTTTCAATTTTTCTACAGCAACTGGTAATAAGGATGAGGACATCTATTTGATATCTGGGGCAAAGCCAAAACGATTACCGCCACTACGGACATACGCTACAATGGAGAAAATTAAAACAAATATCAGCCACAAGCAAAAAGGTACTATCAATCTTCCCCTATGGGAAATAATGATAACTTTAACAGCGACAGAATTTTACATATGCCTTTTGAATTTAATGTAAGAAACGATGTGGCAACGTTATGCAGAGAAGAAGACGATAAACCTGCATCACTTAAACAAATGATTTATACTTTTGGTGATAAATTAAATAAGATTAAATCATTGCAAATAGATAACATGTATCTTCGCAAATGTACAGATAGTAATGTGATACCTATGGGCTTACGTTTTTTTAAGGAACCTATAGGTGTGGAAATGAACGAAGAGAATGTTAAAGTTTGTAATAACATGTTTGATGAGTTTGGAAAAAAGTTTATGAAATTTATAATAACTAATAATGATACTAAACTGAGTAGATTATTGTGTGAAGCTGAAGAAATGAGTAATAACATTACAAAGGATTTGTTATTTCCACAGTGGGAAACACTTTACAGTAAACAATATGAATATGCTGACAAAAACTGTAAAAAAGTGTTTGAGCGTAAAAGCAAAAAGCTACAGAGGGATTTACTTCAGTATAAACAAGGAACAGCCTATAGATGGAATATTAGACATGATAGACCTAATAAGAAAACAACAGTTAGAGAGAGACAGTATTTCCCTAAACCCAATACATATGAAGATGATTTTTTATGGGAGAGGGAGGACCTAGAAAATTGGCCAACATTGAAACATCAGGGGAAGGGACAATCCTGGTGGAACAGATACAGGAAACAATAGGACAGATGAATGATGGAGTCATATGTGATGGGGGTAGTGTAGTCATGAGATCTATACAAGAGCAGACAGGTGATTCGTTGATTCTGAACATACAACAAGTGAGTGGGGATGTAAAAATATATAATTATACGGTCCATTATGTTGAACCCGAGTTGTTACATGTTCTGACTAAAGGAATGAAATATATCCCAGACAAGTCAATGGACCTTACAGATACATTGGTTGAGACAAAACTGTTTCTTAGAAAATTAAACCTTGGGATATTTTTCCAAAATGATATCGAACATAGACCCAGAGGAGAATTAAAAAAGAAAAGTACCTTTACCCCCCCTTTAGCCAAAACACTGCTTTCTTTTGAGAATGTTATTAATAAAGAAATATACACTTTATATAATAAAAACAAATACAACAGTAAGCACAGAGCAGCCAGTAAACAGGCTGCATTAGCAGTAGAAAAACTAAGTGATAACAATATAAGAATAATGACAGCAGATAAGGGGGGTGGGATATATGATAAGGAAAAATATAATGCTAAAATATTCGAAATACTTAATAACACAGCCTATTATGAGGAATCATCACTAAACCAAGTAAATATTGCATATAGGAGAATAGACTCCTACCTAGAAGAATTTTTACTTGATAATAGAATAGATGAGGAATTATATAAATACTTAAAGGTAGATTTTCCTATTTTGGCAACAATTAAAGGGATTCCCAAGATTCATAAAAACTTATTGGACCCCCCATTCAGACCCATAATATCGGGAAGTGACAGTAAGGTTTTCCCTTTCGGGAAATATATTGATTACAAACTTAAACATATGTATGGCTCTATTAGACATATAATTAAAGATTCTTGGGAATTTTTGGGATTGTTCACACATGAATTATGGCATTCAGAATTGATGTTTGTTACCATAGATATCCAAGATTTGTTTTCATGTATCCCTAAAAATGATGGCTTAGAAAAGTTTATCAATAGTCTACATAAACATAGTGGACTTTCCACTGACGATATTTCCCTACTTGCAGCCTTCATGGACTTAGTATTGGACTTCAATTATATTTACTACGAAGGTGAATATTACAGACAAGTAACAGGAGTAGCCATGGGAGCATCTTGTGCTCCCATGTATGCAAATTTAGTACTACTAGACTGGGAAGAGGAATTCGTATTCAATTCTAATTGGATGAAATGTATTAAAACATACGTCCGTTACTTGGACGATATATTCATCCTTTGGAATGGAAGTAAGGATGAATTGGTAAATTTTATGAGTTTCATAAACCAGACTACAGAGTATTTAAGGTTTACATACAAAGTGGACAAGGAGGGGATCAATTTTTTAGATACATACATTTTCAACGATGGTACATCTTTCCAGTCAAGAATATACAGGAAAGATACGTATAGCAATGGATACCTCCATTTTGATAGCGCTCACTCATATAGTACCAAAAGGGGAATAATAAAAGGACAGTGCATAAGAGCAGCGAGAATGACAACTACAAAGGAAGGATTGTTATCTGAATTAAATTTTATTAGTCAAGCCTTCAAAGGAAAGGGATACCCTATAGATATGATAACAGACATAACAACATATGTTGCAAAAGAATGGGGTAGGAAATATCCCCCTTTACTTGGTAGAGGGCTTGAAAGTAATAAAGGGCTACAAAAGACTAATGGGAACAGCAATAATATGGGAAATATAGACAAAAAACATCAAAAAGCATGTATATTAAAATACGGAGCACTTAGTAAAGAAATTAAAGGTATAATAAATTCTAATTGGAATATTTTAACAAGTGATAGTAGTATAAAAGACAAAATACCAACTAATCCGTGTTACGTGTATAAAACAGGCAATAATATTAAGAGAATTATTGAGTTAAAATATAATTCCAATAATAGTATTAACTATAAAAAAACAGGCACCAGAAAATGTGGTAATTGCAATTACTGTAGTCATATTTTCTAGGAGGTGTCAATTACCCTTCGGAATAATGTTAAAAGTAAAGTTAGGTTTTGTTATGGTAACTGTTTGAGTCAACATGTTATATACCTAGCCCTGTGCAATACATGTATGAATTACTATGTAGGGAAAACTGATAGACACTTGAAAAATAGAATTTACGATCATTTATACTGTATTAGAAAATCAGATATAAATAATGCTCTATCAAGACATCTTATGAACAATACAAGTTGCACAGGGTTTAAGTTTGCCATATTGGAAGTAGTGAGATCAAACCCACGAGGGGGTAATATAAAGGCAATAGTGAGTGATAAAGAGGTGAGGTGGCAGATTAGATTAAATGCTGGAGTGCCACCAGGACTTAATGAAGTGATCCCCACAAAACCTTTGGTAAGAGTTTAGATAACAATTATGGCAAAACCAAGGATTAATATGATACTTTATAATTACATCAGTACACACATAATAAAACACACATTGAAATAGGATACAATAGAAGGTGGTGTCATCACTATCATTCATTATTTATTATTTTTCATCATTGGTATTTATTACATTTGGTTATAAGAATGGTTCGTTTTATGGCTTTCCACCAGTTCATTAGTTTGTATAAATAATATATATAAGACATTGTCAATTAGTATATGTATCTTTAGTACATATATTAGGACAATAATGTTTACAGTTTCTATCAAGTTATGGTTTCAAGCCAAAAAAATCCAAACAACCAAACCATTGAAACAGAAAAAGATACCCCACCTACTAATTATATACACTAACCTCAAGACTATACCACAGTGGGGAGAAGCCCCACCCTGATTTCCTCTGTTTCCTTGATCTCGCACAATACAAGCCCCACTCTCTTTGATGTTACTATGTTTGAGCTTTTTGGCTCAGTACTGTGGCTTTCACTCATATGAGCATTTGATTATATGATGAGGAACTATATATATATATATATATATATATATATATATATATATATACACACACATACATACAGATATATATATATGTACAGATAGAGTGTGTGTGTGTGTGTGTGTGTGTGTGTGTGTGAACTACTCTCAAAAACCATTTGCACTGCCACACCCACTGCTGATTATATACACTAATTCTGAGATGGCACAATCTCGGGGAAAAGTTATCTTTCCCTACACAGAGAACTGTTTGATCTTGCACACCTGTAGATTATCTGTGTGGCCGAATAAATTTGGTTGACTAAACAGATGTGAACCAAGGGTCAATTCAATTCAATTCAGGCCCCACATACATATATATATATATATATATATGTTTGCATCTTGTTTGTTTGCATCTTTCGGCTTTTCCCGGTTAGGGGTCGCCACAGCGGAACTCCGGTCCGCTAATGATTGGTAGTTGATTTTTATGTGGCGAGTTACCAGCCCTGACACACAACCTTCAACAAAGGTACGCCCATTCACGCATATCTTCACACAGAAGACGCACTAGCTGAGAATCGAACCGGACAACGTCTTACTCTGAGGCGACAACGCTACCGCAGCAGCACCACCACTGCAGGTATCTACCCAGGAGAACTGCTGGAAATCTGCTGTATATGCACTCCACACTTTTGGACTGGCATTTCTTTGCTGACATACTGCAGGGAAATTTATATGGTTTGTGATAATCATTAATATAGCAGTTTAACTTTTGTATACAGTTATATTCTGCCAGTTCTACTTTTCCACTTTTGTCATGTACACATATGCTCTGTTATTATACAAATGCAGTGAAGTACATGTCTTGGTTTTACATTGGAAAATCACTCATTTTGGTGCATGACTGAGAAAACATTTAAAAGCATACTTCAAATATCAAGCTTACATTTTTGGTGAGAAGGTATGAAACATCTCACTTACTGCAGGCTTCCATCACACCACAATGAACATTTGCGATCCACTCTCTAAACTGCTGTAGCATCCTCCACTGTAATACCAATGGCAGACATGGCCTGGCCAGTTTTGCTTGAAAAGATGGAACTGAGATGGCAAATATGGCTTAGAGCACATGCATGGCTAGGGTTAAATGGATCCCTATCAATAGGTAGTGTGTTGAAATTAAAATCTTTTGAGCATTGACATATGCATTTTAATTTATTTTATTTATATTTAGCACTTTTTAGTGTTTGGTTTTTAGTGTTTTCATGGATTTATTGTGTACATTATATATATGAATTTATTTGCACAATTACATAATACAAGGGTTTAAGTACTTCAAAAAAAAAAGGAAAAAGGGGGGGGGTCATTTTTTCTGTTTGTTCATTGGAGGGAGATGGACAAATGAACAACATGAGGTTAACAAGTATGAAAAAGTATTTAAACTACAGGGAAGGATGTTTTAATTATCGGAAGAAGTTTGTCACAGTTACAAATGAAAGCGCTTATTTCAAACTGCACTTTTGGAAATTCATTGTTTCATTCTTCAATGTATTAAAGGAATTACTGTTTAGTTCTGCTTGCCTGGATCCTTATTTTTTGGTTTCTGGTTCGTGTGGCTCTTATTGTTTGACTGAAGTCTTAGAACAGCGATTTTTTTCCCCAGAGAAAAAAATCGCTGTTCCAAGAAACACACACACAACACAAGCACACCAAAAAAACAGCAATCCACACACAAACACTTAAAATCCTACAGCTAACCCTACACTAAACTGTACATACACTATCTATCCACTTACCTTAACCCAAGCCCTAACCCTAAGGTCAGTCACTATTGCACACTCACCTCACCCGCTCCCTAACCCTAACTCACCTAACCCACGCCCTAACCCTAATGTCCACACAATCGCACACTTACCTGAATCCGACCCGTAACTTCCCACCACAGTCCTGATAATCCCGAAGCCACAGAAATGGCCCACTGAATTCTTTCCCTGGGAAAGAATTCGGTGTTCTGCGGTTTCGCGATAATCAGTGTTCGAACTTCACAGTTCAAACATCTGGTGTTCAATCATCAGCTGTTTCGACGGACTGATATAGACCCTAAATCATCATGGTGTATCAAGACTGCATCCTCCTTTCCTGTGCAATGTATGCATGAAGCAGGTACATGGTCTTCTGATCTAGCCAGTTGAGTGCTTACATGTAGCTCAGTTATCTCTCCATTGACATTTTCCTTGGAATGAAGTAGATGCGATGCTGTATTCAAAAAGGCACTCAGTTCACAGGTAAAGGCAGAGGGAGTTTTCAAATTTGGTGCAATGAAGGTGGGCTACATTTACTGGCAGAAGTCAGGAACCTCCTCTATAGGTGAACAGAGAATAATAATTATTCATCATATACTCTGAACTAAGGGCACTTATGCTGAAATCACATAGTTTACACCGGTGCACACTAATGTGATTCAGAAACATTCTTTGCAAATGAACCTTAATTATGTTGGGCATAAATAGTTTTAAGACAATTGTTAACATACTCCTTCCCAGGCTGTCATTGAAAGTTCTGAACCTTCTAGCAGTGTGTGTCTTGACAATTGTACAGTACTTGCAGATGTGTTGTACATATTCATATTGTTCATTGTTTGAATTCCATCAGAATCCGCAGTCACATCAGAATTTACAGAGGTATGTTGCATTTATGATCTTCCACCTTACAAATTCAAGTAATGATATATTACAATTAATAATGAAGTATGGTTGCCTTTTTGCATAATGTGTACAAACATACGAGGAGGACTTTTTCTGAAGTGTACTGCTATTCTACACACTTCTTATATTGAAATGAATGATTTATATACAGATTTTATATGATACTACATTTAGACTGCTTATGCAGTAGTTATTACAAAACACAGCTAAAGACTTGGGTTACACTACACTGCTGTTGGTCTGTTGTTGTTCTGGTGAGCTGACATATAGGTCAGTCAGTGTTGTGGACATTCACATTGTACCCACAAGTATACAGTGGTTTCCTGTGATAGTACAGGACATACACCATAAATACAGACAGTATATGGGGATGATGATTTTATATTTACAGACAGTGTGCATCATTCATGTGTTCACATAACTTTATTAATTATTAATAATCATACCTTGGACATGTACTGACTGCAATGTCTTTTCACTGCTTTATAATGTGGGGGCAATTGATTATCTGACTTGATTCACTCATCACTGACACCAATAAAGGTCTGTATACATTCCACATAAAATATCTGTACCATTACAGAGATGCTGTTTCAGCAGTTTAAGTGAAGGGCTTGTCATGCATAGGGTTTCACTGTGTTTGGTTTGATACTTGTATGCTGGTGTACTGTTCACAAGTAGTGTGACACTATGACCTGAGCCAAACACACCTGTGTAATTGTACGTGTGTCAGTCTTTTTAAGGTATTTATCATTCCATGTGACACTACCCATTCCTTATAGTGTAGAACATAAAGTACATTGGCATAAACTGTCAAAACAATGCATATCCTATGCATGGCATACTTTATGCCATCCTACAAATAAGCACCATATGGGTGTACCGCAAGGGGTACTCATACTTTTCTCTTACACATACTTACTTACACAGACACCCCCACACATACACATACTTTTGTGCTCTAGATGAGGAAGAACTCTTTCTCGTGAAAAAAAAGATTATATTTGATGTCCTTTAGGAACATTGCAGAAATCTGCTGGGAAGGATGGGTAATATGATATGGAGGAAGCTGGTACAGAATTAATTTATCTCCATGGTCAATGCTGTAGATGGCCATAACAGGACGCCAAAAGAATGGTGTCAACAGTGCAGTGACATGGCCCTTCAGATGGCAAACTGTGTCAGCTGCTACAGATGACAGTGTGATGCCATAGTGGCCCACAATTCTTCCACTAACTGACACAGTTGTTTCTGGTATTGCAAAAACACTTGTGACAATGTATTCCAGCTGAAGGAATTGAGGCTGACCTAAACCCCACTGTATGTTAATACCTAATGTATTACATTTTAGATACATCTCACAGATTACCAGCAGTTTTACATTGCATCTTCCACAGCACACCACACCATTAGGAGTCATGGTGTCTCTTCAGATGATGACATGCTAGGTAAATGTGTCCCGGTTATACCTTTACACCTCTATGATTCCTGTGCTGCCTTCCAGCTTACATGCCCTATGTTACAAGATCATCATTTGCAACACAGCCACTGCCAAGACATCCAGGTACATAAGGGATTACATTATCTGACTTGATTCATTCACAAGGGATTACATTATGGGAAATAAACTGTTGTATCTCGCGTAAGGTGTTTTGAAATACAGCTTTTTATATGCATGTGTGATTGCCTTTTTGTATCTGTGCTTGCAGGTCATCCACTTTCTCATGATAATCACTCCCTTGACTGATCTTAACACAGGACATGATGTGGTACAGAGAATCAGCACACAAATGACACATTGAACACCGCACTTGGGTCAACTTTGCCAAGAATCATTCATAACAGTCCTGAAGCCCACTGCGCATTACACTCATTTATTTATTCATAGGTTTGGCATCCTGTGATAAGCTGTAATAATAATGCAAAGCACATATACTGTGGTATACATGATTTTATGGCTGCAATGTTTAGCACTCTCCTGCAGTTGCATTCACTACACATCACATGCAATCATGCTGTCTTTGGATAATATGCAAGCCATTACTAATGAACATACTCATATTGCTTGCCACTGCTGGTTACACAGGTATACATGGAACAGCATAACTGTTTTCTGAGGCATTTCTTTCTGTAGGTACTCTCACTGTGTTCACTTCACAACACATTAACATGGGCATTACAGTCTAATAGCACGTGGCACTGCAATTAACAATCTTGCTAATATATGTCACAACATATGTGCTTCCGAACATTTCCCAACATGCATATTACCCTGGTAATCATAGCTTATGTGCTTTTTCTCATAGATTGAGGTTGCATTGGTTTTCAGCACTGCAGTTTTATATGAGTGGACCATCAACTGATGTTCAGGTGTGTCAGTGACAGTTTTACTCTGGCTTTAGGGGTCATGAAATTCCTTGCTGAGATGCTGTGTTCAACCCCTGCTGTACCCTGTATGGCACATATGCAGTATGATGTCTGTACATTTCAAATTTTTTCTTAGCAGTGTATAACCAGCAGAATCGCAGCAATTTAGGCACACTCTGCTGGTAGTGTGTTCTATGAGTTATGTATTTCTATCACACACCATTTCCAAACCCTTTTCTGCTTTTTGTGGTATGCTACTTCCAATCTATCCTTGCGCATACAGGCAACCTCCTACAAACAACTGTACCACAAGGACACACTACAGTCCATGTATGCAACCAAAACATCTTGGCATTATTTCTTACTAGTTCTGAGCTAGATGTTGCCATGTTGCGTGAGGCAGATATGGTCCCAGTCTTCGTCACATATATCTGAATGTTTTGTCCCTTTGTGCCCTCCCAGTCTTCTGAAAGGTACCATAGCTCCTCTTTAGATTTCTATGGTTCTTGAGGTAGACCAGCCTGCAGCAAGGACTAGCAGGTCAACTTGTTTGGTTATAATCATTTTGTACAACATGGCACACGCAGTGACCATCTGTACAGACATTTGTGGTGGGTATTGTAGTACAGCACAAATGTATTCAGACATCTGAATCATGATTTCAGCACACCAATCCATTACTCAATGGTGTTCCACATTGTGGATCTATCCTCAGTGGGAGTGGGTGGTGCTCTGAATGCTATCATAAGCTAAGGCTACAGTGGATAACCATAGCCACCTGTTGTTAAAAACATACAGGACAATAGCATGGTTGCACCACAGCTGTGACAGCACAATATGGAAGCATAGAACACATTTTTGAATGCAGGTATACTTTTCAAGTAGTAGCCCCTCATGGATCTCACCTTCTTGGAACAATAGCCCTAGGACACTCTCCCTTCTCATGGCTGCATCATGCACATTACTAATGTATGATCCCATCAGGTTAATGAAGCCAAGTACACTAACGAAATGAGAGATGGCTTCTTCTTTCTGTTGAAGTACATTTTTGCATCATCTCCAGAAGAGGTTTGATCAGTTAACTGGATGCATTCAACAGGACTGAAGACATGGGGGAAATTGGTTACGGCATAGAACTGTTCCGTGGCAGACTGTTGGATCACATAGTGTTGATGAGGAGTAGATGAACTCATCCACCTTGCTGTACATGCTGCTAGGAATGGTCCTAGAATGTGACCAGCAGCTGTCTGGTAAACCCCTTCAGTATCAGCCTTCTGCTTCTGAAATGTCTAAGAGGCCAGTATTCTAAGGCTCAGCTCAGACATGCCTTTATTTCTACTGGGGCTGGGTTACAATGCAGGCTGCATGACATGCATACAGCGTATGCACATCTCACACACAACCTTGATCAGCTAATCTGTATCTATTTCTGGATCAGAAAGTTGGGTTAACTATCCTGGTGTGGCAACTTGTAATAACTTGTTGTCAGCAGATATATGGCTGCATTTGCAGATCATCCTATAACATCCCCTGTAGAAACCTGGCCTGCTGTAGTGTATTCCATGCATAATTAGTTTTTCTTGATATTCCTCTGGACTTCTTGGGAATACTGTATAAATTACGAGTACTTTCTACAAACAAATGTAGTCTCCGCCAAATGCTCAGGCTAATCTAATGGTGTATACTGTTAATTTTACTTTGCCACTTCTTAGTGTTGTTGGGCACACATGTAGTATTTTGAACTTGGGAGTAACTGTATGGAATCCCTGGTTATGAAATACAAATTACCATATGTGCTAGTTTTTGGGTTGTTCTTAAATATGTGCTCACCCTTAGACAACAAAGTATTCCTACAGTGCACTGTGCCACATGCAACATTTGAAGTCTGGAGGCAGGTATAGCAAGACTAATGTTTTCCTGTTGATGAGTATCTTCATTTGAATGGTAGACCAGGTCCCCATCAAGTTTTGCAGCTAAGTACCACAAACCATACAGAATGCATCCATGGTCAGCAACTGCATTAGGATGTACAGTGAAATTAAGTGCTTGAGATGAATTTATAAAAATTTGCTAGTTTAAATCCTTAACCAGTACTGGAATATACTGTAAGGAATCAATCTCAATCCCAAAAATTCTAGTGCTGCCACTTAAGTTTTCTCTTGTGAAACAGGTATGTGGAAGCATTAGAACGGCAGAACATATGACCTCCAGGGCCTGAGGATCACTCTTTCTTCTGTGTTGCTCTATTCTGCATCTCACCAGTGATATTTGCTTACCCCCACTCCAAGCACTAGGCACGAATGCAGGAACCCCCTTCAATGCTTTGTGTATAATCAAAATGCAGTTGGCATATGGCTGAAATGAATATTCACCCTACCTGTCCCTGAGCTATGGACAAAGGTAATACACCGACATATGGTTGGAATTACAGTACACTATGCAGTATGTCTACTAGTGCAACTGAGAACAAGCGGACAAAGTTGTAGGTTTCTTAGATGTGCATTTGTCAGCTCAGTGTGTCACTATACTGCATCTTATTTCAAAAGTTTATGAAACTCTAGCTAGGCCTTTATAATGACCACCCCAACTACAAGACTACATTAAATGCTGATGAAGTGGACATGAGTAATACTGGATCATGTTCAGTTCTAGTTGGCATGCTCTACACAAACTTCTAAAACTGCTTTATCACAGTTTAATTTAAAGGAATTGGAATAATCAGTTATTTACTGCTAAATGCTAAACTTCAAGTTCCAGCCAAATGTCAGCAGACATCAACATCTAACAATGTTATTAAGGAAACAAAGGCCTCTAAAAACCTTCTTTCCACTCAAGCCAGAGCTCCATCCAAGTGTCTACCAGCCAGAAAATAAAATAAACAGTCTACCTATTCTAGCTTACATACAAATTTGACAGTTTTTAAAGGTGTAACTGAAATGTATTTTGTAATGAAGGTAAATATCTAAAACATTGTATTTTGTACCCAGGCTATGTTTGGAAATGGTTCCCTGTCGACTGGCACATCACTCCAATCAATAAATTACCAAAAAAAAAACAGAACTACACTACCATTACAAGAACACCATCCCCATAAAGCTCTTATCTAGAAGCTTTCAAAAAATAAAATGCTTTGCCTCTTTAGTATGCTTATTAAAATATACACAATTAAACAATCTTACTGTTATCTACACTTATCCCACTTAACCTCTGTCCAAGTATCTTTTTTTTTTTTTTGTTTGGAAGGAAGTTGTCTTTAGTGCAGGTCCTACACAATGAAATACTTCACTTTTTACAGTGTATGATAAAACTATCTGCACTTGCAAAACTACTTGCATCTTTTTATTCAAAAACATTATGAAAACAGTTGTGTTTTGGATACCTTGTTTATGGTTCCCAAGATGTAAACTCCAGTCATGCTATTTTTATGTTATTGTATTTCCAGCAGTCTTCATCTCCATCTTACACTTTTTACCATGGGGGTCATACCTCAAAAATGTTTTTCTGGTTTCCATGATGATTTTCTAATACACAGCAGTCTAAAACAGCACTCTCAAACAAGGAGGCAGTTCAAGCAAAAACTGACATTAAACAGTAAATTTGAAGTTAATTGATCTTGAGTGTTGAAAGAAGCTCCGTGTATGCCTTCAGGAAGAATAACAAGTAAAATAAGGAAATGATCTGAAAAAATGCACTCAGAGGTAATAAAATCAGTTATAAGATCAAACAGGAAGAAATCAAACAAAAATATTAGACCGAGAAGGTAAATTGAGAAAGGAAAACTTAAGGTTTACATTGGGCCTGAAAAACTGCAAGGAAATAACTGTTTCACATTTATGAAGATGGTGATTGTAAAATGGACTGGGGTCCCACAAGTTGTTTGTCTTTTTGGCTTTTCCCGATAAGGGGTCACCACAGCGGAACTCCAGTCCGCTAATGATTGGCAGTAGATTTTTATGGTGCCGAGTTGCTAACCCGATGCCCAACCTTCAGCGAAGGCACGCTCATTCACGCATGTCTTTCAGAGGCCACTCAACCACGGGGAGGACATGCAGACTCCACACAGAAGGCACTCCCCACACACTAGCTGAGACTCGAACGGGAGAACTGGGGTCCCACAAGAAGAATTACAAATTAAGAGTTCACAGTCTGTTCTCTGACTTATCTATCCAGCAAGTAGCAAAGACAGATTGTGATTAAAACACAGTCAACAAAAGGAATTATTGTAATCAATAATTTGACAAAAAGACAAATTGTGAAACAGGGGAATCTCTATAGAATTTTTGTAGAAAATGACTATTCAAATGTCACTAAGATGAAAAATTGTTCATCCCAGCTATGAAAACATGTAGAGAAATGGGACTTTTTAAATGTTTATACCCTGGTATCTTTTTAATTCAAATTGGACTAATACATACATGACTCTGAGTAGTGCTGGATGACCTGGAATATACCATTTCCAGGATAAACAGAGTGATGTCAGAAAGACACCTAGCTTGTTGGCAGCCAAGCAAACCAGTTCTGGTAGTCAGTATGTTCCCATTCCAAGTAAGTCCTGCCCTTTGTTACAGAAACAGGTGCAGGATCAAAGAAAGGAAGCCCAAGAGCTGACAAAAGTGCAAGGGATATTTTGCAACCAAGACAGCTATCAGCTGTACTCAAAGGTGCTGAATCTGAAGAAGACTAAACTGGAATTACAGAGTACTGCTGGCAAAGAGAACTGAAAAGGATTAATTATGCCTTAGAAAGAGTCACTTTTACTTCTCAATCACAGCTACTTTATTCTTTTGCAAAACAGCAGTTTTTAATATTGACACCTCAGCCAGAAGAAAAGCAAGAGGAAGTAAGAAGGGGGTAGAAGGGATGTACAGAATACTGCAATAGAGAGAAGTAGGGCATCTACTGTTATGGTAAGTTTTTACACAAGTGGACTATTGTCCTTCCTTATCACTGCTGGAGCATGCTTTAATCTTTGCAGAGTACAAAAGCTACTGGAAAGTGTGGGAGGAGGAAGCTGGCAAAACCCACCAAGGCCCTAGAAATGACATCCAACTTGCAATGTTTGGTGAATGTGTGAACAGAAAACCAAGCAGAAGCTTTCAAGATGGATCTAGTATCCAAGACCCTTAAAATAGCACCAGAAGATGCCACTGCCCTGGTAGAATGAGCTTAACAGAAGAAGAAAGCTATTTGCCATGAAAAGAATAGCAAAAAGGAAACAGCTTTAGAAATCCAGGAGGAGATGGTTTGCTTAGATACTGCCAAACCCAATATCCTGGCATGACAGGAAACAAAAAGCTGCTTAGATTTCCTGATACGTTTTAACTTGTCTAGGTAATATCTGAGAAGTATATGTAAAATCCTCTCACTAGGATTCTGTGGAAAAGGGAAAAAGAATGGATTTATTCAAGGACAAATCATTAACTACCTTGGGCATAAATTAAGAATTGCTGTCCTTGTGAGAAAAAAAAAGGTGGAACTGCCATGAGTGCTTAAAGTTCAGAGATCCTCTTGACAAAAGTAAATGCCACTAATAGAGTACAATACTGTAGGGATTGGGAAACTGCAGATTCAAAAGTGGACTGCGTCAATTTCTCAGAACAAAATTAAGGTCCTAAGAAGGAGGAATAGGCTTTCTGTGAAGGCAAATATGAAGGACGTTTCAGAAATGTGACTTTGAAACTAAAAGCCAGAGTTGGATTTAAAGGCAGACAAGCACAATGGCTGACAAATGAACTTTAACAGATGAATATGCCAAGCCAGAATTGAGCAACTCACACAAATCAGAAAGGACTGTAGGAATATTCACAGAAAAAAAAAAAAAAAAAAAAGAGTCCCAGTTATGCTTGAGACACCAAATGGAAAATCTCTTCCATTTTGTCACATAGGATTTTCTAGTAGTGGGCATTCTGGCCTCCTACAAAACCCGAAGCAGATCCTTGAAAATTGGTGTCTAAAAGAAATCAAAATCACTAAAAGTGTCAAGTGCTGGGTGGGCAAGTGAGAGTGAATGACAGAGCCCTTGTCTTGTTTGAGCAGATCCATCCTGCAAGGTAACATGTGATGACTGTCCCCACCAGAAGAAACAGAAGGTGAAACTATTGTGCTGTTCGGGCCAAAAATGAGTCACCAGCAAGATTGTGGGCCTGTCCCACATGATCTTGTGCAGAATCTTTGGTAGTAGATGAAGTGGGGGGATAGGTGTACAGAAACATCTTCTCCCAAGAAAAAGACTTGACATCCACTCTCCAAGCCAGAGAACTTGGCACCCTTGAACAGAAGTGGGGAAGTTGTCTGTTCAGATGGGATGCAAAAAGATCTACATGAGGAGTAGCCCACTGATGTGCAATATCCAGAAACACATCCCTGTGAAGCATTCATTTGTTTGGATGTGTTCTGGATCTGCTCAAAGAGTCTGCCACAAGACTGTGCTCTGAAGGAATGTCATCCAAGTGATGGCAGACTGCAAAATCCAAAGCCTGAAGAGCCAGCCTGTAAAGAAGTTAAGATGTTGTGCCCCTTAGTTTGTTGATATACCACATGGCTGTGAAATTATTTGTAAAATAAAAAAAAAAAAAAAACATTAGACAATCCTGAACACAAAGGAAGTGAAGTGCCTGGAGAACTAGAAATAGAGCCCTCGTCAACTTGATGTCAATATGGTCTGTCAGTTGTTGAGGGGGCCAAAGACCCTGGGCTTTGAGATTGTTGGAAGAGGCTCCCCAACCATTTTTAAAGAAATATCTTTATTGAATTATCACTTATGACATAGACGATCATACATTCATATAATTGAAAACAAACCATATTGTCATTTTCCATTGCAAACATTATACATCACATATAATCTTCAATACTGTCATTGTAAGGCACATTCTTCCTCTAAAACATTAGTCTGCATATATTGTTCCCACAATTCTCATTTTTCCATGTAATTCGCTCCTACCCTTTTCTAAAGATCCCACTTCCAATTCTTTTATCTCTGTTGCTATAGTCACAACTTCTAGTATGATTGGTTTAGACTTTGATTTCCATTTTCTAGTAATTCATTTTTTGGCAGCCAGCAGAATTAAACTCAGAAAGGCCTTATTATGTTTAAGCAATTTGACTTCTGTATCACAGCTCAGAAATAATTTCCTTATTTGCACCAATTTTCTCACCCAGCATTTTTGACAGAGTAGCCTGCAGGAAAATTTTAAAGTCTTTCAACTCGTTACATTCCCAAAAAGTATGTTCCCATTTCCCCTCTTTTTCACATCATACCTCCAACATTTGCAATCTACCTAAGGAAAAATCTTTGGAGTCTGCTAGGAGTATAGAAATAATTATGCAAAACACTTCCAAGCAAATATCCTAAATCGTCTAACATTGATATGTGGGAGCCATATATATCCCTTCCATTGTTTCTTTGTGAATTGCTCATCCAATATCTCTTCCCAAACCTTTCTAACCTTTGCTGATTGATTCCTATAGTTATCATGCAATGTTATATGCCCTAATTATACTTTTTCTTCTAGATTCCACCAAAATCTCTACCAATGTTGGTCTTTTACTTAGTATCCCCTATTCCTTTCTCTTTGCATATACTCTGATTTCAATCCTAGAAAGGGAAGGTGATTTCTAACCTGCAGTCCAAATGAAATTGTGGCCTGTTTCCATTCTATTTCCCTCTCTAATTATTTGTTCCGAATACCTTGGTTCCTTTGCAAGGTTTCTTCAGTAAATTCCGGTCCCCTCTTGCCTATTGTCTGTATCCTTAATTGCAATCATCCCTAATGGCAGAATCTCCTTTCTCCATTTCCATGTTGGCTTAGTTCTTAGAATACTTTCTGCTACTTTATGAATATAATATTTTGAATGGTTATTATTCTCCTTAACGATCTGCATCCAAAATTCTGGTCTCTCCTTATTTCTTGAGCTTCCCCCCATTTCATCAACCCTTTCCACTTTTGTTTATAGCTTTCTACTTGTGCAATGTAAAGCGGCCTTAACTGTGTAACTCTGAAATACCCATTCAAATCAGGTAATCCCAAAGAACCTTGTTCTATTGGAAGGATCAACTTATCCCACTTGACTGTTGCCCTCTTCCCCTCCTAGATAAAATTCTTCAACTCTTTATTAATTGCAACCAACAACTTCTCTGGTTGATAAAGATATGCCTAACCTGTGTATACAACTAAATGGATTAAAAACATTTTCACTGTTTGTATCTTGCTATCCATATTCATAAAATAGAGCTCCCAGTTTCACAGTTTTTATATCTCTTCCCACATACCCTTAGCTGCATAACCAAATCCTTTTTAACCAATATTCCTAAGTACTTCATTTTATCATGTACTCATAAGTATGGGTATTGCTGGACCAATTTGTGTGTGGGTACAGCTATGGATTTTCTTTTATCTTTATTAATTTTGTATCCCTTTTCTGGTTTTATCTGATATAAAATGTCATCTGCAAATAAAACCTTTTCTTGATTACCATACCAATTATATCCTTGAATTTCTGAGTTCCTTATTTTCTTTGCCAGTGATTCTAAATGTAACACAAATAACAAAGGGGAAAGAGGACACCCCTGTCTGGTTCCTCTGTTCAAATAGAACTCATCAGAGAGGAACCCCACCCCACTTTAATTTTTGCCTCTGATCCTTAATATATCCACCTAATTAACCTTATTATTGTATCAGGGAATGAAAATGCTTCCATTGCCTTACTCAAAATTCCGGCTTACACTGTTGAATGTTTTTTCCTGCGTCAAGACCGACCAACAACTGTGGTATTTTCTTACATTCTGTTTCCCTATGGGTCACCATTGTTCTATTAATATTGTCAAATGTTTGCCCCCCTCCACAAAAACACATTGATCCATATCTATCAATTTTGGTATCATCTTTGCCTTCTTATAAAGACTACAATCACCATTTAGAATTGAAATGGGCTTATATGAAGCTGGATCTGTTGGGTCTTTACCATCTTAAGGTATTACAGCCACCACAGCTTTCTTCCAGGATGTTGGTACGTCTCTTCCTTTTAAAATACTGTTAAATAAAACCTTACAGATCTTTATCATTTTCTTCACTCCTAGCTTCCAAACTTCCCCAGGAATAACTATTCATGAAGACTTTCCTGGACATTGGTTATAAATCACCATTTTTATCTCATCTCCTCCTATCCTGTTAGTAGTTGAGCCTCATCTGCCTCTAACCTTGGCATATTTCCATTTACACTTTTTCTTGATTTCCACAATTCTCTGCTTTGTATAAATTTTCAGAAAATATCCGAAATATTTCTACTACCTCTACAGGATTTCTAGTTATTTTCCTTGATATAGGCTACCTAAGCTTGGCCTTTCTACTTTTTGTTGCCCGAGCCTTTGTGTGAAAAGCATTTGTGCTCTTGAATCATTTCTAAACTCATACATATTATTGAGGTAGTCCCTTATTTTCTCTTTAGCACTCTGCAGTTGTGCCTCTTCTTGTCCTGTGAGACTTCCCCTATTCTGCAGTACTTTAACCTTTACTTATTTTTGATACTTCTTAATCATCTTTTTCTTTTATTTCTACCCATTTTAAACTCCTTCATTTTATCCCATTCTCTAGATATAATTTCTGAAGAAATTTCTGTCTTCCTTAACTCTGAAATTTCCATTACCCATTCCTAAAATTCCTGCCAGTGTCTCATTTT
This sequence comes from Protopterus annectens, assembly GCF_019279795.1. NCBI lineage: Eukaryota > Metazoa > Chordata > Ceratodontiformes > Protopteridae > Protopterus > Protopterus annectens. The sequence continues at coordinate 535,651,268 of NC_056725.1, read as the reverse complement.
TATTTCTTTACCATGCATTTTTATTTTCATTACTATTGGAGTGTGATCTGAAATAATTATTGGATAAATATCAAAATGTCAGTTAAATGCACATGTTCCTGTGGAATATAATTTCTGTCTAGCCTAGCCCAGTTTTGTACCTTGGGGGAGTAATATGTAAATTCTCTCTGTGCTCCTACTACTGCATTCATATCTTCCATACCAAATATTTCATAAATTTCTTCATAAATCTACCCTCTTTTGTTACATTTTCCTTTTTAGGCCTCCAGATACATCCTCAATGTTGCAAATCAAATTCCTTTTCCAACTATAAGTAATATTCCCTGCTGAAAGCTGATCATTTCTCCCAGAATTTTCTTAAACTCCATTGTAGCAGTTTTAGGTGGAATATAAATACATACCAGTGTAATCCTATTCCCCTGTCTGTATCCCGTTACTGCTACAAATCTGCCATTATCATTTTTTCCTGTTCTATCATAGATTCATAGGTGTGCACTAGGATAATGACCACAAAGGCCTTTTTAAGTCTAGTTATGCATCCCAAACCTCTGACAAGTTTTGGTACCCTTGATAAGTATAAGCAGAAGCTTGGGAGATGAAACATTTACAAACAGGGGCCTGGGAAATTAATCATTCACAGGCTGCCTAGAAGTTGCATAACAGAATGATTTCCTCATTACTGTAGACATATGATGGCCAAAGGCTAGATTAGGGTGAGTGCCCTTAAGTCCCTGACTATTGGGTCAACTCTTAGGTGTGTGTGTGTGTTGTCAATATGATAGTTAACAGGCATGCATGGCTTCCTGAAGAATACTATGTATTTCTTGGCATTAAGTTTTAGTGTATGCCTCAGACACCAGTTGTTTGCATCATTCCTTCCTGGACAACAATTGTATCAGTGGGGATTATATGACTGCTCCTAATTTGCAAGCATCTACAAATTTAGTCAGGCAGAGGCCACAGGCACTGATCTTGACTTCAGAGAAGTAAATGCCAAAAAACAGCAGTTCAAGGACCGATCCCTGGGGGACTTTTCTGGAGACTGGCCTCTTCATAGAAGTGGACTCCCAATTCAAACTTTTTGGGTCCTGTGAGCCAGCTGGCTATCCACTGGTTAACATAAGGGTTTATACCTAACCTCCTGAGTGTGTCAACAATGCCTGAGTGGGGTATTGTGTCAAATGCCTTGGCCAGGTCATGGTAAGCAATGTGAACCATTTTGCCATCAAAATTGTTTTAGTGACCTACTCAAAGAAATCCACCAGGTTGAGTAGACATGACCTGGCCTTGATGAAATCAAATTTGGTTGGTTCTAGTTTAGGGAGGTTTCCTGTGCCATTAGTGATCATTTTCATGATAATTTTTCCCATGGTTTTACATACAAGACTAGTGAGATTTATACATTTGTAGATGACCCACCTTTGTGCAGCAGGATGACAGTTGCTGTTCTCCATTTGTGAGATGCAAAGCCTGTTTGAAGAGTATGGTTAAATAGCAATTCCAGATGGCCTGATAGGTCATGTTTCATGCTGTTCAGAAGGCATCCTGGGATATTATCTACACCTATTGATGCAGCATTCTTGGCATTAGACAGATCATTAAGGACCTGTTCCCTAGTGATAGTAAGGCGAGTTATATTTGATGGTATTCCCTAAAGGGAGATTGAGAGGGGAGAAGGGAAATGCTGAAGCTGAATTTGTTGTCCAGTAGGTTTGCTATATCTTCTGGCTCAGTATACGTGGCTCCATTAACACTAAGCTCTGCACACAATTGTGTATTGCCTTTGAGGTTGTGTACATAGCTAAAGAATGCCTCATGGTTGTCCTTGGCCTGAGAGGCCAAATTTGCTCAAATTTAGCTTTGGTAGACTTTATCTATCCTCCGAGTTGTATGCTTAGTTTGATGAGCGGTAATTTTATCCTGCCGAGTGCCACACCTCCTAATTTATGAAATTTTTTCTTTCTTCTGTTATACAACCTATTGATGTGATTCCACCAGTGTGGCTTGTTTTTTGAGTTAGATCTGCACTTCCTCCTAGTAGATACAGTTGTCTCTGTGCAGCTATTAACATGCTTGTATAGGGTTTGTGAACAGTCCCACATATGCAGCAGTGTTCTCAGGGTTTATGGGAGCTTGAAATTTTGCCAGGATATCACGTATTTATTAGGAAACTATCCTTAGAGTAGTTCCAAGGGTTAGTTGGGGTTCCAGGTTTCATTTTTACTTCAAAGAAGACCATTTTATGGTCTGACCTTACCAGAGATGATCTTACAGTAGGCTATCCCATAAATAAGGATCAGATCCAGTATGCTTGCAACTCTGGTCAGTGTTTTTACAATTTGGTCCAGGGAGTTTGTGTTTACAAAATCCAGGAATCTGTGCCTGAACGCTTGGTGTTGCATATGATTCCCAGTTAATAGTGGGGTAATTAAAGTTTCCCATGAATATGGTATTGGGTTGGATGGTGCTTGCTTTCAATAGGTTTAAACATGTTATGGGTTTACAGGGTCCTAAAGGGGAGACTTAGCCTGTAAGTGATATGGTATTTTGCCTATGGTAATTTGAATGTGGAGAAGCTCAAGTGCATTGTCCTGTTTCACCAGCCTTGAAGTACATTTATTTTCGATGTAAACACCTCCACATTAAGTCCCTGTCTGTGTAGTAACTAGTCTAAATGTGTGGAAGGCATTACAGCCTTGCTCTGCTGGTGTGTTCTCCATGGCTTTAAACCATGTTGCAGTGATTGAACAGACATTAACATTCTCTAGGGTGAGGAGTTTGTGGGGAGTGCTTATTTTTTTCGTTTAGACTCCTAGCATTGAGCAGTTACACCTTTAGATTTTCTTGGTTTTGATTTGCTATGGAAGTACTTTCAGTTTGGCATTGCCTAAAAAAAAAAACTATGGGGGAAGAGAGTGTTTTAGATATATTTGAAAGCCTAGAGGGGAGAGATGCAGACCATCCCTCACAAAGCAGTGTGGTCTGTTAACCATCTCCTGCCATGCTGACAAATATTGCACATCCTAGAATGACACCCAAAACTAAGCCAATTATTAGTCAGCCATCTTTTGTCTTGTGGCATCATCCTTGGAGAAGGTAAAATGCTACTCAATGCTAGGCTCTTACCAGCATGGCACGCACATTCTGAGAGCTCTATGAAGTCTCTCTTCATATAGTCTAGGGAAGGTATGTCTCAGGTCATTTACACCCACATGGACTATAACTAAATCATACTGGAACTTGTCCAATAACCTGAGTGTGTGCGTAATGTGGCAGATTCTGACCCCTGATAAGCAACTGACTGTGACTTTCTCCTTTCTCAGTCTGGTGAGTGGGACATTAGTGTCTCTAATAATGGAGTCTTCAATGACCAGAATGTTGGATTATGTGACGGCTTGCTTTATGGGCTTAGAAGTAGAAGCTTCAGGAGATGTGGCTGTATGTATTGGTGTTGGTGTTGTTTTGAAAGAGTGAATTTGGGTCTGCTGGAGGTATTTGTTATGTGTACTTCACTTAGGAGGTCTTTGGGGTTTAGGAAGGTTACATTTAAGTGCCTGAGCATATATGGGTTTATGTGTCTGCTTTAAACTGTGTGTGATAAGTACAGCTTTTGTACTACTGACAACCTGATTGACATTAGGAGTTCTTTTGTGCGAAAGCCTTGCCTCCAGTGACATTGTATAAATACATCTCTTACATACCATATCAGTTTGAGAATTAATTGGCTGTCAGTAAACATGAAGCAATCTGTACATTGCCTCAGGATTTACATATCCACCAAGCTGGTAATAGAGTGTGAAAATATATCCATGGCAATAGTCCCTTTTTTAATTGATAGTTGTAGTGAGAATATAAAGTAATGCCAGGAGTACCTGGTTTGCAAGTCTGGGGGTAATGCTTGTCACTGCAAACTAGTTGCCCTGTGTGCAACTAGGTAGTGGTGAAATTCTAAGGGTGCTTTTACAGGAAAAATGTCAACTCAAGGTGTCTGTATCTATACAGGAGACTGCCAAACACTTGAGGGGAACTAACAAGTGGACCATGATAGTTTATGGAGTAAGTATTTAGTGAGATATTCTGAAGTTAGGTTAGAAAGCAGCAAATCAAGCAGTACTTACTGAAAATAAAGAATTAGCTTTGTCAAGGATGATGACCAGAGGGGATTCACCTGAATAGTTACTGCCTGGCTACTACTAGTTCTGGTCTCATCACAGTTTCACACTGCTGGGATACAATGCTCTTTTGCATCTTCTCTCACCAGAAGCAAAACAGTAGCACCAATCTCAAGATGAGAAGCAGGCCACAGGCTCTCTGATAATCAACATTCTTATCCCAGATTATGCAAAGGTCTGTAGGCTTGTTGTAGCCTCTTCCTGGTAAATGGCTTGAATAGCAACCAAACTAATCAGGAACATCTGACACAGACAGTCGCTGACAAACCAGAAACCATCAGGGATCAATACACACTGCTTCTTCTCTCACTAAGAACAAAAAATAAGCACAAATTCCAAGCTGGGCTGTATGAAGCAGGTACTGGCTTTCTGATGATCCAGAAAATAATACCCTTTATACTCCTTCTATCACCATGAACAAAACAGAAGCAATAATCCCAAGGTGACTACTGAGAGGTAGAATACAGAATGTGGGCTCATCCATAATTGGTGAACTTGAACTAGATGTTGCAGATTTTAAATGTAAAATTTAAAAAATGGGTTAATATCATAAGAGTTGCAGTGTGCACTAAGGATTTATATAAGAAAGAGGGGGCAACTTAATCTTTAGCTATCTAAGTAGAGAGCAACTAATTTTAAAACAGCAGGACAGATTGGAAAGGGAGTGGGCACTATGTGTTCTGACTCTATGGAGTACATTGGGATGACCAACAAATTTTAATATCTGAAGAGCAGTGATTTAACAGAATGATAATTTTGTGCTTACAGTAGCCAATGAAAGAGAACAGGGAAGGAAATATGTGGTCAAATTAAAATAATAGGCAGGCAACTAGAGAGTTGAGATTAAAAACAACAGCACCAGGGTTAGAGAAAACTGAATTTCTATGGGAATGACAAGAGACACAGCTATAATCTCTTTCCTAGTTTAAATATGCAATTAAAATCAGAATACAAGTAAAACAGTGTAAAGAAAATAAACCACAATATACAAAATAGAAGGCAATAAAGCAATACAGAACTCAAGAAAGCAAAAATGAACTAACCTTTCCCACACAGCAAATTATAGCAGAGTCTAAATCAGGTTTTCCAGTAAAACAAATACTAGGCTATACGTCTATAGACTATTAGAAGCTTAGCTAATACCCAGAGGTCAGAATCAAACCTGTCCTTTTCATCTGAGAGCAAGGACCTTAACCATTATGCCAAACCATAGTGACAGCCATGTTTTGTATAAACAGTGCTATTTGTCTTATCTTTATTTCTCTCCCAGATGTAGAAAATAACTTGAATGCTTTCAGGAAACATGATCTTTTAGCCATTGAAAGAAAAAAAGTATTCTGTTTTTATTGCCCTTATTAGATTATTTCCATGAGAACCAGATGCACAGTTGCCTTCATCTACAAACTTATTATGTTACAGTGTGAACATTTATTGGCTAAAGGAACACTTTTTTTTACTTTCAATGTTCTTTTATTTATTTACTTCCACTTAAAACTTGTTAGATCAAGCGAAGGGGCCTTAATCCAGTCATTCCCATATGAAAGGTAAGAACGTTTTACTTATATCATGCTCTTCTGTCCAGGATTTTTTTTCTTTTTACCTTGCAGTGCCTACATTTCTTAAAACTGAACAAGAAATAAGGAAAAAAAGGCACCTGTTTACTTTAGTATCTCTAGTACTCAGAAAGATAACTGTAAAACATTTACTATACAACATCCAGTATATCATGTTTTACAAAAGATACTGTTAAGAGCAGTTACCTCTTTCTTTCCTCTTCCCCTCTCCTTAATGTTTTTCCAAACATTTATGATGAAGTATGGCATATGCTTTGGAGTCCCCTACAAGTTTAACGAAGTCAGATAAGTCCAATATTTCCAGTTTTTTTTTGTTCCACCATATTCCACAAATGTGACTGATGCTTTGTAATCCCACATTTATTCATTAATTTCTGAAGTGCTGGTTTTCTCTGTTGATTTCCACCTCTCATCTCCAGTCTATTTAATTTCTAACATACTCCTGGTTCTTCTAGTCAACTCATCTGCTTGTTTCTATCTCTCAAGCATTTTCCTTTGGAACACTGGAAAAGGTTTCACTGGCACAGTCTTCTCTATGAGCTTTATTAGAAGAATAAGCAGCTGAACCCCCTCTTTCTGTTTGATAGCTGACTTTTTGGTTGACAAACTTTTGAATTTCCTCCTTAGCATGTTCTGCATCAGAAAATGACTGACCCTCCAGAAAAAAAAATATTCTGAAGATAGTTGGATACAGCATCTTGAAACTCACACCTGCTTCTCAACTTTCCCAAAGTGCTGGAATAAATTTACTCCTCTTCTGCCTGGTGTACAGTGAATAATTATGTTCCACACACACACTACTGCCTCCAACTTTTAGCATTTTGTCCATCTGACAATTTTGTCAGAATCCACCTTTGCTGCTGGTAGGATTGCATCTTTACTATTAGAGGTCTTGGCTGCTTTCTCATAGCTAGGTTTGGAGCAAGCACACTATGTGCTCTTTCATTAAACAATTCCTGCTGTGGAATACCAGTTACTTATTTGTGCTTTCATAACATTAATACAGTCTGTTCTTTCCAGTTTTCTCTGGCACAGCAGAAAATCCCAGGTTTTCCCTAAGTGCTCTGTCCTCCAATTATACCATTTTTGAAACATCTTTTCTTGAGCAGTTTCATACTCAGCTATCCTTTTCTTCATTTCATGCTCTAATTTTTCTAGTTTTATCAGCTCATCTGAATATCTGTTTAAAAGTTCTTCCATTTTTTTCCAGTTTTTTTGTTATTTGAGCTAATATACTGCTTCAGTGTTTCATTTATTTTAATTAGTTCTGAACACGTTGACTTATTTTCTTGCTCTAGATTACTGGAAGTCAGGTCTTGCACCAAAGCTGGAGCTTGAACTTCTTTTTGCTGAACAGCTGCAGGATTCGCCACACTTTTTGTGGTTAAATTTCTTTCACATTTCTAAATTTCTTCATTGCTGGCATTCAGGCAGTGCACTTACTAGCCAGTAAAAAAAAGTTATGTACTCACCATAATATGTTCCATCTGAGTTGTTGCTTTTCATTTGTATTCAACCTGTGGGACATGGATACAGTAAGTTCCAACTTGACCACATTTGCCAGCATCGGTTTCAGGTTCCAAGTTCCAAGCTCCTCCCCTACCCATAATACCCTGTCTTCCTCCTCCACTCAGATCATGTTTGCTGCAGACAGTAGCACCTCAACCTAAACAAATGCCTGAAACCCTGGTCTTGGAAACAATTAGCACAGTACATATAGCTCACCAGAGTTAGGGGGGCTATGCCTCTTCCATCTGGTCCATTAGAGCACACAAAAAGCAGGGGGAAGGAGGGAGGTTGAAGACAAATGAAAAGCAACAACTCAGATGGAACATTATGGAACATGATGGTGAGTACATAACTTTATCTGAAGTTGTTTTCATTTGGTCTTCAACCTGTGGGACAGTGTCCTCAGCTACCAAAGAGCCCTGGGAGGTCCTCATGGAAGGATGTTCTGAAGCACAGTTGAGCCAAAGGATGTCCTGCCCCTGGAAAGAAGATCCAATTTGTAATGAGATATAAACGTATGGGATGATGACCAGGTAGCTGCAGAACAAATATCTAAGGAAACCCTGGCCCAAAGGGCTGTAGAAGTAACTACAGACCTGGTGAAGATGATCCTTTAGCTCGATAGGCCAAAGAAATGCACTCAGAGATCCATCGAGTGATAGTCACTTTTGAGACAGGTTTTCCCAAGAAGGGCTTAGAAAAGGAAACAAAGTTGATCAGACTTACGAAAGGATTTTGTTCTATGCAAATAGAAGCACAGTTGCCTGTGAACATCAAGCAAGTGCAATTTATACTCTCCTTTATTCTGGAAGTTTGGGAAGAAAACAGAAAGATTAATAACCTGGTTAATTAATATTAGACTCTGATGCCACTTTCGGAAGGAATGAGCGATTTGTCCATAGGGAAACCCTATCTTTATGAAACACCATATAAGGGGGCTTTACAGATAATGCTTGGATCTCCCAAACTCTCTTGGCTGAGATAATGGCAACCAGAAAAGCAGTCTTCCAACACAGAAACTGCAAGCCAACTGCAGCTGCTGGTTTGAAAGAGGAAAAAAACAGAGTTTGTAGTACTAAGGTAAGATCCCAAGGGAGCGTTGGGTCCTTGACTGGAGGACTAAGTAAAAAGGTACCTTTCAAAAAGGCTTTACAATGCTTGGAAGAAGCCAAGAAAGCCAAATTTTCTCCTATAGGAAAATTAGAGATCACTGCCAATTGTACCTTTACCGTAGAAAAGCTGGTGCCAAGACTGACAATATCTGCCAAAAACTCTAAAATGGTGGGAACTGGAGCAGTAAAGTGGTCCAGATCATGCTGGTAAGCCCATACGGAGAAACACTTTCACTTATTGGAATAAACCTTCCTGGTGGAAGACTTGTGAGCTGCTACCAAAATCTTCTTGACAGGAGAAAGCACGGGAGTCCTAATTATCACTGGAACCATAGCAGCCAGGCCGTAAGCTTCAGGCTGACTAAATCTGGGCATGGGATCCCTGAGGGATGAGTGATCAGATCCGGGACCAGATCTAGTGTCGAAGGAGGACACACTGCATGAGACCACAGAGAAGAGGAACCGAACTTGGCGAGGCCAGAAGGGGCAATGAGGATCACTAAGCACTCCAGCTGTCGAGCTTTCTGAATGAATTTTGGAATCAGGAGTGGAGTTTAAGCATACAGTAGACTGGAGGGCCACGCATGAACTAGAGTGCCTCTGAGGGACTCCCATGGAGGGGGGTTCAGAGAGAAAAACTCACTGCACTTTGCGTTGAAGGAGAGGTGAAGAGATTGCAAGGCTGACCCCACTTTAGAAAGATCTGGTCCACTACTGAAGGATTCAGAGACCATTCATAAGGCATTAGAACAGATCTGCTGAGCCTGTCCACCAGTATGTTGAACCTCCCCAGAATGTGCATTGCCACCAGAAATCAGCCGGAGATTGCTCGCTTCCACAATCTCATGGCTTTGCAATAAAGGGGGTAAGATCTGGTTCCCTACTGTTTGCTGATGTACCAGACCACAGACACTGTCTGGATGGCAATTGTCCCTTGGGGAAGATGGGCATGAAGAGCTTACAATATCAACAGCACTGCCCTCATCTCCCATATGCTGATATGCAGATGGGTCTCCAGGTAAGACCACGTGCCTCGGATTGTCCTTCCCATGCAATGCCCCCCTACCCGAGCAGGGAGGCGTCCGTGGTCACAGTGATCCTAGGGGCATGACCCAGAAGAAGAGCTGGGGAATAAAGCCACCAGAGGAGCAAATCCTTGCAACCTTGAGATAACCGAACTGGATGGCATAAGGACAGGTCTAGCAATGACCACTGAACCATCAGAGTCCATTGGATGAACCTCATATGAAGATGAGCTGTTGAATAAGGGTGATTGTGGCTGCCATGGATCCCAATGCCCAAAGGACTGAATCCACTGGGGGACACTGAATTTGAACAATGTAAGAAACATGATGTTGGAGGGATAACAGTCTGTCCAGAGTTTGAAAAACCTTGCTTTGAATACTATCTAAGTGAGCCCCAAAGAACTTGACACCTGTACTGATTCCAACTAGGACTTGTTGACATTAATGATTATGCCTAGAAGGTGAGCGGTCTTGAGAAGATCTGTGGATTGACACAGTTAATGCCTGGAGGAAGTGGAAAGGAGCCAACTGTCCAGGTAAGGGAAGACCTGGAACCCTTGCAGCCACAGGTAAGCCCCCACACCTGACATCACTTTGGTGAACATCCTAGGGGCAGTGGTGAGCCCAAAGGGGAGTGCTCTGAACTGATAATGATTGACTCCCAGACAGAAGCAGAGGAAACTCAGGGCTCCTGTCCATCTTGATGTGATAGTACGTGTCTTGGAGGTCCACCGAGAACATCCAGTCATTTATCTGCAGAATTGACTGGAGTGAGCATCCAAAACGTTGTCTTGGCAATTGACATGTTTAGGATTGAAAGATCCAGAATGGGTCTCAAGTTCCCCGATTTTCTTCTTGGCACTAAAAAGAACCTGGAATAGATGCCTGATCTGGGTGGATGGGCTGGATGACTCACTTTTTGAGCAGCCTGGAAATTTCTATGAGTGCCTACTCCCATTGCATGGGAGGGACATCCTGGAGATGTTTGGGAGGGACGTCCAGGAGATGTTTGGGAGGGACTGGGGGGATGAAGGAAGGGGACTGAGCCTTTTGGCTTTTCCTGGTTAGGGGTCACCACAGCGGATCTCCGGTCCGCTAATGATTGGCAGTGGATTTTTACGGTGCCAAGTTGTCAGCCCGATGCCCAACCTTCAAAGAAGCCACACCCATTCACACATGCACCTACCTGCATGTCTTTAGATGTCAACTCAACCATGGGGAAGACAAGTAGACTCCACATAGAAGGTGCTCCAGCCAAGAATCAAACAGGAGAACCTCTTGCTGTGAGGCGACAATGCTAACTGCTGCACCATTACGGCACTAAGGATCTCGGGAGTCTCTCCAGGGCAGGCCCTTGCAGCAACTCTGAAGAATTGCCGAACTGCTCATCTCTGGAGGCAGTTGGGGGCATCTTTTTCCGCACCTAACAACCCAGGAGTCTATCACAAATGATTGTTGGGTGTTGCAGATAATATCCAGAGGAAGAAATGAATGGGTGTCAGTCCTAAAGATGGTAACATCAAGAAAATTCACTTTTTTCAATGAATGACTAAGGGTGAATCATAAAAAAGAGGTGATATAGATTTGAGGTGTACATAAATGTCCATAAGTGAGGCCTCATCACCTTCCCACAACAGGAAGAGGTCGTCTACAAACCTACGATAAAACACCACTTGTTTGATTCACTTCTCAACTCCACAATGATCCTTTTCACCCATTCATTTTCAACAAAAACTTTTAGGAAGGACTGTTCCAGGAATAATTACCTTCATAGGAACAGCATGCATTCCCCTCATATTCATCATAACATAGTCAAGAGCCAGGGCCTTCGTGCCTCTAGACTCAATGTTAATACCATCAATTTTTAAAGAGAGACTAGTTTATTGCCAACTAGGTTTCAAAGAAGGGGATATAGTATGAATGAGGTGAATTCAGGTTTGACTAATGCATCAAGTTTGCGTATGGACAAAGGCAAACCTTATTTTTCAAGGGGCCCATGGTTCACACAGAATTTTAATAGTGCAAAGGCTAATAATTTTTTAAGGGTACTAGCAACTTACTCTAGTAATAGTAAACAAATTGAATCTGTTTTTAAGAATAACTGGCAGATTTTGACCACAGACCATGAGATCATATCTATTGTAGGTATGAAACCCAAGTTTGTATATAAAAAACTAGAAAAATCTGAAGTGTATGTTATGCTACCCCAAAGATGATTCAAGTGGAAGTAGATTGAGTGCTTCTTTTGGTACCTACCCCTGCCATAATTGCAAATGGTGTAGGTTTATTGATAGCTCTAGTGAATTTGTACATCCGAATACTGGTAGATCTCTGAAATGTAAAGTTCATGCGAATTGTAACACCCAACATACAGTTTATTTAACTATATGCTATGCCAATTATGCCATACTTTTTATATTGGCAAAACGGACCATCATTTTAGGGATAGAATAAGGGAACACATTTACAGTATCAATAATTCCATGTGTACTAACGCCTTAGCTAGACATGTCAGTACATACAATACGGAACATACATTCAAGTTTATGGTTCTTGAGGTGGCCAATGAAGGCCCTTGTGGGGGAGACATTCAAAATAAAGTGGAAACATCAGATGTAAAGTGTATAATATGAATGAAAGCCAATAAAGGCTGTGGTTTAAATGATAAAGTTTGTATTAAGCCGTTTCTGAAGAATAGAGTTTTTAGATGATGTATTGATAGATTTTTATTTTATTTTTCTTTTATTGTTGTTTTATATATATATATATATATATATATATATATATATATATATATATATATATACATGCTTTTATGCTTTTGTATTTTTATACCTTCTGCCTTTAAGAAAGCTTCTATTTGATATTTTGAATGAATAGGTTAATTGGAAATAGAGCCTTATTGGCTATGATTAGTTTAAAAAAGTACAGTTGTGTACACTTACCATAAATGTAGATGTTAGAGTATATTCACTGTTGCAGTCATCACTTTTGGGTTATCTGCTTGCAGTAGCCCTCAGTCGGCCTGATTAAAGTCTTGGGTCCTGCGTCGGTTGCTGTCTCTTCTTCCATGACGTCAGGTCGTCAGGGGTATAAAACATGCAGCCGACGCCATTACATCAGTTTTTCTTGCCCCAGATGTCAGTTGCCCCCTTAATGGGAAGCAATTAAATCTATAAATATACGAGGTTATACCTCTAACAAAAAAGCAAATACACCAAAAAGCTTTTGAAGATAGCAAAAGAAAGTAGAGGTATATCCAAAAAAAAAAAGAAGGGGGCTAGTGGGAGGGTAACCAGGACTGCAACAGTGAATACACACGAACATCTACATTTATGGTAAGTGTACACAGCTGTACTATGTTCTTCGTGTTTCACTGTTGCAGTCATCACTTTTGGGTAGATTCCCAAAGCTAAGGATGAGGGGAGGAATTTAAATAGAATTAGGACCAGCTAAAAGGCCCTGCAAGACTGCAGTGGCAAAGCCAGCTCTGGATTTAGAGAAAACTGGCAGATGGTAATGCTTGGTGAAAGTATGTACAGAACTCCAGGTAAGAGCTTCTAGGATGTCCCTGGCAGGGATTTTTGGATGTAAACTTAGTACAGAATATTGATGATTTCACATCAAAACTATATAAGAAAGAATGCTGGAAGAATACGATATTGTCATATGATAGCATGCATCCACGTTACACATACACAAACATTGTACAGGGGCAGGCGAGTAGGATCTCCAGGATATGTTTGGATAATTGTGAATATGACAAAGAATTAGCTACTCTTAAGGGATGTCTACAACAGAGGGGCTATCGGGAAGATAAAGTGGATAAGTTGATAAACACCAGTAAAGGCTTTAGGGAAAGCAAATATAAACCTTGGCTTAGACGCACTCCAGCCCAGATAGTTAAGAATAAAAGGACCATAGTTGCAAGGAGTCCCCAATTAATGTTTACATACAGTAGCAACATAGGTGATATCTGTAATGTTGTACAGAATAACTGGAACATTCTGACCAGTGATGAAGGGTTGAGGGAGATAGTAGGTTGTAGACCCAACTTCAGATATAGAAGAAATAAGAATCTGAAGGATTTGCATCTTGTGCTTTATGTCCAATAAAGATTTTAAGGAATAGCAGTGTCCTTGCCTCGTTTTTTGGTGCATATTTGACTTTGGGATCGCAGGCTGGACTGGTATAGTACTCAACTATTTTGCTTTGTTTGCCTGCAGAATGGAATGACTGGAGATAGGCACTTTGTGAATACCCTTGGCACAGTAGATAAGCCAAAGTGCAGTGCAGAAAACTGATAGTGCATGTAGCCTGCTTTGAAGCGTAGGTATTTTCTGCAAGACTCCCTGATAAGGATGTGCTTTCTTTAAGTCTAGTGTTGCCAACCATGCATCTTTGCCTCGCCTAGGAAGCAGCTGGTGAAGAGTTAGCATCTTGAATTTTAGAATCACCAGAATTAGAAAGG